>NW_013564425.1:0-9041 GCF_000499605.1 Eimeria maxima | reverse complement strand
TATATATATATATATATATATAGCGTTTGAAGTGCCGTGTGCCTGGTCGGCATCAGCAGCACTAGGAACGGCGTGTGGTGTCAACTCCTGCACACGCAAACCTAGCTGTCGCAATAAGTGCATGGCCTCATGCAACAACAAATATTCTCTCCACTCCTTGGTCGACACTCAGCAGGGAATCGCATAGGCACAACAACGCCCTTCATACCGGCACTAAAGACATGCCGGCTGCTCCTTGAGCCGCCTCTCCCTTCAACGCAAACACAGAATGTATATATCACGCAGGCTACTCAGTTTCGGGTATCTTTGGAAGCATGCAAGTATTATCTTGATGAAACTGGAGCCAACATTAATTGACTAAAACACCTGCAACCGGGAACTGCGGCGCCCTCCATTAATGGCATTGACTTGTGCGAGTGCACGTGCTTCTCAGCACCGCTTGCAACGCCCTTGCTTTCCATGTGCACAGTAGGCCAGCACATGCGAAAACTCTTCGTATGCGCTTGGTTACTTCGAACAGTTCTATATGAAGCCAAATGTGGCATGTGCCAACTTCCTAGAGCTGTGGAGGTTCTTGGTTTCTGTAGACGGGGGCGACGATTATGTACGCACCAACTAAACAGGGAATCGCAAGGGCACAACAACGCGCTAACAACTCGAATATAATCCACGCTGCATGCCCTTTGAGACACCTCTCCCTTCAGCGCAAACATAGAATGCATTATGGGCTACAAAACGAGGGCTGCTGGTCTACGTCGCATAGATTGCTAGTGTTGTCTCGATAACACTTCAAATAACATTAGCGCAACAAATTACATCTGGTCGGCAGATGGGGAGCCATCTACCATTAACAGCATACCATTAACGCACCAAATTTCCGCCGGTGGGCACATGGGTTGCCAATTGTGTAGGCTTGCGCGAGTGCATGTGTCTGTTAGCACCGAATGCAACGCTCACGCTACCCATCTGCACCGTATGCCAGCACATGCAAAAGCTCTTCGTATGCGCTTGGTTACTTCGAACAGTTCTAGACGGAGCCACATGTGGCATGTGACAACTTCCTAGACCTATGGGGGTTCTTGGTTCCTGTAGGCGGGGACGACGAGTATGCACGCACTAGCTAACCAGCAAGCTAACTAATCCAATCACGCATACATTAAAACCCACAATAACACTTGTAATGGTGCACTTCTATGGTACGAGCATTCTAACAAAAGCTGGCGTCAGCTGCCTGTCCTAGCGCCACCCTCCAAGACAAGAGTACAGCCCGCACTCAGCAGTGTATTCTCCAGAATTACTTACACCCACTGTTCTCTGTATGTACAACACAGATTGCTGTGGGCTCGAATGCACATCATGAAAGCAGCGGACGTAACGCTATAGACGGCATTCTATACTGGTCAGTAGTGCTCCACAGAAAAGAAGGCATCGTACGCTCTGCGCCAGAAGGTAGAAATTGGCATTGCCTTGAAACCGCATGAGTTCATTTGCAATCCAACATCCCGTAGAAGATTCTGCTCCTTCCAATAATTCACATTTGCTGGTTTGTGCCCCGATGTCATTATCGCTCATTCATACGGCGGAGGTATACGTACCACGTGATGTGTAGGGAAGTCCCTTGTACTTGTCATCTGCTTTCTAAGCCACTGCACATGCACCGGCGCAGAACCACCAGCGCGGCAAGCGTGGAAGCCTACCGAAAGACCTAGAACCGGGTGCTTTTGTGTCTCGTGTTTTGGCAAGCAGCCCACCTAAACCCCGCCTAGCATCTACGGCTATTGCATAAAAGTAGGCAGAGAACGCAAAGTCTACAGAACCCATAAACCACCGGTTCTCTAGTGTAGACATCTGCTTATTGTGCTAGGCCGAAGCTGCGAAACGTCCAGTATGGCCGTTAGAGGCACCCCGACACCCAGGCAACCTTCCCTACCTCCCATCTATTCTTGCTGCAGACTGCCACAGCATCTTCTACGAAACAGGCCTAATATGGAGCTGCCTTGTAACGAATCGGCTGCGCAAGCCTAATACATCAGCAGAGGGCCCACAAGATAATCCCATGCACTAAGAAGGGCTTCAACCTCTTGCATACACTGCTTTCAACATTCCCTCAAATTCAGCATCCAGCACAACACATTGGCGTGCGAAAACCACCCAGGGCTTGGCAATTTGGCATTTCGTTAAGCAGCAAAAGAGCCCGCTTTATCCCTTACGACAGTGTATGTCGCGCATTCCACTTTGGATACAAAAGCATCCCATATAAGCGCACTTTCTAAGAGGCATATGGCGCATCGCAACCAAGCCATAGCACTCCAACGCACGCTGCCATGTGTTGCAAGCTGTAGCCTGGTTTGTTGTTGATTGCCCACAAGGATCATCCTTGCGTGCTGGCTTTGCTGCCGTGAGGGTTTGCCAGCAGGAAACGGACTACTGTGTTTGTTCAGTATTATGGGCGTCGGCGCCTCACGGGTAGCATCTAAACTCATGCGAAAAGTGACTAAGACACCTTAGGCCAGTACAGTAGCATCCTGTTCAGATACATTACGCAAGCGCTTTGCCGTGACAAATGCTGTTTGGGTGTCAGTTCCTGAAAACACAAACACAGCTGTCGAAATACGTGCATGGCAGCGATCCAAATTCAGCCGAAGCTACAACACAAAGCTCACAACATAGATATCTTTTCCCGTCCTTGGTCGGCATGCATCAGGTAATCGCAAAGGCATAACCGCACGCTAAAACACTGGCATATACTTCACGCCAAATGCCCTTTGAGCCGCCTATCCCTTCGAATAAAAGATAGAGCATGCTGGCCTACATCACGCAGGCTATTCAGCCTCGGGTGTCTTGAGAATATCAAGACACGACCCTTGAGAAAACATTAACGAACCAAAATGCCTTCAGTCTGGAGCTGAGGCACCATCACCCAAGTGTGCTGGCCTTCTTGAATGCATATACTTGTCAGCTCCGCATGCAACGCTCACGCTACCCAAGTGCGCCCTCCGACACCATATACAAACTCGATATATGCGGGAAGTCATTTGAAACCGCCTTAAATGGAGGCAAATATGACATGCGCCAACTTCTAAGAGCTGTAGGGATTCTTTGTTCCTGTAGACAGGGACGACGAGTATGCACGCACTAGCTAAAACGCACGCCAGTAGTTCTGGCGTTGTACAAATTAAGTCTACGCTAACACGTGCTGCAACACGGGGAATCAGGTAGCCTTCCAACACAGCCACGGCTAATACCATCTAGACCAATCTCATCCTCTAAGCTATGTAAAATTCGACACGCACTGTGGCCTCCAGTGTATCGATGCTAAAAGCTAAATGCAACCGACTAGTGGTCGATGGGTCCACAGCGCAACGTATCAAAGCAGCGATCTAGTATTAAAACTTCAGAAACCATGTACAGATGTATTAAACATGTTATTAAACGTGTCATTAATTGTTTGTATGCTCCACATTAATGCTCGAGCAAGTTGTCGTGCTACAAGAATCAAAGCCTACACAAGCTCAATCCCTTTTTGTTGCATACAGCATGCATTTGGTTTGAAGGTGTGGCATGCTATGGGCGCTCGACAAGAATCGCCTCTCAAAACCGGAAGCCTCATACTAACCCACACACCGACGGTGCTTAATCAGCACTTTCGGAGCTTTGGCAAGGGCGTAGATCAAACACCATCCTGCAAACCTGGGCGTCACTCGATCCAGTAAATATACGTGAAAATCGTAGACGCACACGGTTTGTTGCAGCCGAAATGACTCAGGAATGCCGCTTGCAGCTAAGGCCAACACATGGATGGCGATAGATGCCCCGCGGTGGGCTCTAGAAGAGATGTAAAACCAACACACGTGTTTGTCTGTCGCGCGATCCGCTACAAATCGTTCCGTAACGTCAACACGCGCGAACGCGAGCCAAAGCACATCCGCATAGACGTCTCTGCCGTTTGCGTCGATCGAAGACGCGAAGGCGGACCGAAGCATTCAGCCTGCCAGAGGCCCTCCACTGTTTCTTTTACCAAGCAGCCACGAAATCGGCTGTTACATATCTGACGAGTAACGCCTTCATTGGCCTGTTTTTATACGCACATGAACAACTTAAACGCACTCCCTGGACGACAAGTGGCGATTCACCTCATAGGTGGAGCAATCCAGTACACAGCATCACTTGCTGCGACCTTCAGTATGACACACGGCAACAATATGTTGTATAGGGTGAGGCTATGCACTCGTCTAAGCGTTCGCCAGCTTAAACGTGCGGTATGCTACTCGTGAGTACTACCTGCCTAGAGATTCATGGAAGGGACTAAACCATTCGTGGAGCAGCCATGTCTGCGAAAATATCTGTTGCACATAAAGATGTAGCCTTGTGGGGAGATGTAAAACCAACACACGCTTTCCGCCTGCAATAGGATCCGCTCTGTAACGCCTACACGCGCGGACGTGAGCTAAAGCAGGTGCGCACAGCTATCGCTGCCGTTTTCATTGATCTAAGACACGTAGGGGAAACAGGAAGATCAATTTCTGGGAATCTGAAATGCTCCAACCGGCAAAGTTAGGGAAGGACGTGTGCGTGAGTCTACGCACGCTTTGGTGTCAGCTCATTCAACGCTGTCCACGCCGAGCAAATTGCGTCCCCAAAGCGCCATCACTTGTGATTAGGGCAATAGATCTGGGGTCACTGAAACGCTCCGACCGCAAAAGCCAGAAAGCGACGTTTGACTAAGTCTACGCACGCTCTGATGTCAGCCCATTCAACGCTTTCTACGCCAAGCAAATTGCGTCCCCACATAACCATCATTTGTGATTAGGGCAACAGGTCTTAACATGGATTGAGCAAAACACCCCGTTAGGCTCAGCGTGTTTCGTACTCTGCTTGCAGTGCACATCATTAGTGCTGCGCTAATTCAGTTCGCTAAACGTGATATTTACAAGTACAAGCAGCCGAACGGCCTAAACCATCCGTGAAACAGCCATGTCTGCGACAATATCTGCTGCACATACGGCGTTTCAGTGTAGCTGCTTGTCAAACAGTTCATGCACAGTGCACACTATTTAGAGCATGCCACAGTGCGCGGGACGGACCGCTGCGCAGCGTCAGCGCGTGGCTGCATGACAGCCTCCCACCTCCACACAGACAACAGTGTTCTAAATAGGCCACTCCTGCTGAAGAAAAGACAAAGTTTCGTACGGTCTGCGCCGAAAGGAAGCGGCATTTGCAGGTATGGAGCTCACGTCTGTTTGTTTGGCATCCCAGCCTCCAGCTAGCAGCCTTTTCCTTCCAGTATCCCGCATTTTCGGGTCCTTCGCACAGGGACGCTCCGAAATCACTACAATGCAGTGACGCCAACTGTACCATCCATTCATTCTTGGAGTTCCTCATCGCTTAATTAAATGACTGCAGACCCAGGAACACCGAGAATGCAGGTGAAACGTCTGAAGGGTTCCCTGCGGCAGGCCATGAACCCAGCACCTTTCTTTCGGGTCACGCAACCCAAAGTCCAGCTAAAGTAAGCTCACTGTCCCATGGTTTTGCTGCGATATAACAGAAGAAAAAGGTACAAGACGAGCCTACAAGCATACGCTCCCCGCATGCTATACGAAACAGCAGGTCAACTGACTCTGGGAGATATCTAAAATTGCCCACAACAGCGAGCAGGCCAGCTGCGCTACCATCCATCGCTCTTCAGAGCGAATATTGGTATTGCATATAGCATGCGTCACATAGAGCATCTAGTTTCCGATTGCGTCCCAAAAAGCCAGTTGCGTGGGTTTCTCGCGTTGGCCTTCACAAATAAAACCGTTATTCATCCGGGCCTTTGGTGTTTTACACCACTACTTTAAGGCACTTATGAAACAACTAATGCAGCGTAAGGTGTTTTGTCTGTGAAGGCGAGAATAAGCATAAGACTCAGAGAATCTGTTCTTCGTCCTTCATGCCGCAAAGCTGTGAGAGAGGATTTCGCGTGCCCGGAAGCTTTACCTAGGCTTCCGTTTTTTGGATGGAAACGCTTCACACGTTCGCGTACTTGCTATTAAGGCCACATACGGTGGATGGCGTGAGTGGCATACCAGCCGATTTACACGACACATCTTATACACGACGGGCTGGATAGTTGTACATGCCCCAGAGACCACAACATTTTATGCTAGGCATTTGTGCGCAAGCAGCTACATTCGTGCCCTCTAAACGCGTCTCCTTGTCCTCTAAACAAACCCTAAGCAGGGTTCCAACATAAGCTATCACACAGAACGCACAACTAACCCATAGTCCCCCCATGCCACGTTCAGCATTCAGCAAGAAATCACAAAGGCACAAAAACGCTCATAAAGCCGTCGGAAAAGCCAAGCTGGCTACTCTTTGAGCCACCTCTACCTTCGACGCAAACTGAGAGTGTAACATGGCATGCATAACGCGGGCTGCTGGTCTATGTCGCGCAGACTGCGAATTCTGTCTCGATGACCACTGAAACAGGATTAATGCACCAAGTGACATCTGATCGACAAGTGTGGAGCCTTCTACCAATTATGTTGACATCCCAAGTGCAAGTGCACGCCAACACCGCATGCACCGCCCACGCGTCCCATGCTCACAGAAGGGCAGCATATGCAAAAGCTCTCCGTATGCGTGTGGTTACTTGGAACAACCCTGGATCAAGACAAGCGTAACATGTGCCCATTTCCTAGAGCTGTTAGGTCTTTGTTCCTGTGGGCAAGGGAAACGAGTATGCACTCACGAACTAAAACGCAAGCCAGCAATTTTGAAGCTGCACCACTGAAGTCTATAATGACAGGTCTTGCAACGGCGTTCGTGCCCTCTAGACAAGCTGCTTGGTGGCCCTAAGCATATCCATCGCAGGGAGCCTCATGCCAGGAGTAAATGTGCAAAGAACGTATACGTTCGCCTTCTGAAAGTCATGCGGAAATGAAAAGTTATGTTGCACGACAAGCGCCGCTGCGCACGCCTGTAGGCTTCATATAGTCTGAAACAAAAGCGCCTAACGACCTGCACCATCAAATTGCTTAGACGACACACACGAGTGCATACACACGCACATGCACAAAAAATGAAACAAACTAGGGAATATCACATTTAAAATGCAATCTGCTTGCTCAGCACAAGACGCAACACGAACGCGCTTGGGTGTCAGCTCCACGAAACGCAAGAAATAAGTGCGAAATTCAGCGCAAGGTACAACAGAAACCGCGAAACTAAGAAATATCCCATCCACTCCTTGGTCGACACTCAGAAGGCAATCGCGGATTCAAAACGGATATTCTGTTGTTCGTGTGCGATGCCGAAAAGCTCTGACATCGAACAGTATTTTCCCCGTAGTAGGCTACCTAAGCAAATTCCCGAGGGTTCACCTTTTGATGGCACATACTTTCTTTGGATGACCGTCAGGTGGTGTGTGAACTAATTCCTGCACAAATACAAAAATGATTTCGAGTGCTGATTTAGCAAGCCAGAATCAGTCTCGTTGGCCATGCATGTCAGCAGCACTGTTTGCTGGGTGCTGCGGAACTTGCACCTGAGCCATTGTCAACATAAACACCACTGTTATATCCACCGTACCAGGTCTTATGCATAGTGAAGCATATTCGCTGGCGCAGAGCATGCGCGTCTGAACTCCATGCAGCAAAGCAGAGTGTAGTTCGTGGCCAAGGAATACATACACGTATGCATCAAGCACTTTGTGCTAACCCGGTCAAATCATGTGCATAATGAATGGCTTTGCATTTATGAGTAGAGTGATTTCGAGAGGCCACTGATATACAGGTTGCTCTCGGAGACCTGACGGCATGACGCTTCTTCACTGCCTGGTAGCCTCCGTAGATGGGCATCCAGACGCAACGTTGAATACACAGAAAGAACATTCACAAACCACTCTGCTAGGCACAACTTGACATGTTCTCACATTACAACATCTTAGATGTACAGCCACACGCAGTCCCACCCACGCATCGCATCAAACACCCTGAAGTGTAATATCACGCATACCAGCACACACGGGATGCGTTTGCTTCTCATGTCATACCTCCTGGGAAAGGGAGCACGAGACCTCTACACTCGCGCAGGCGTCGCACGTACGACTCCAGTAAGTTTTGTATTGCTATATGGATTCTCCACACTGCAGAGTGTGCTTGCGACCTCTTTAGTACAGCCACTACAGGTATTCAGATATTTCGTTCTGCGTAGTGCACGTGCGATCTCTTTAGCACAGCCACTACAAGTATTCAGATATTTCGTTTTCATCTCACCCTGGCTACCAGTCGCCATTTGCTGTTTGCAACTCCGCTGAAAATACTGCCATCAGACACACCCGAAACGGATGACAATGCTACTACGTGATTGACAGAAAGCAGCCGCTCAGTCCGTGCTCCTTCTCTCCACATGTTGCGTTGCACAGACATTGCGTCACCACTTCAGTGACATCGTTTGTAATTCAAGACTCTGTCCCATACTTGCTGTTTGCAACTCCGCTGAAAATACTGCCATCAGAAACACCCGAGACGGATGACAATGCTACTACGTGATTGACAGAAAGCAGCCGCTCAGTCCATGCTCCTTCATTCCACACGTTGCATTGCACAGACACTGCGTCACCAATCTACTCCCATCACTAGGGATGCGAGGCGCTGTCGCACAAACACGTAGTGCAGCAAAAACACGGTTAAAACGAACTCCGCATCCCTAGCCTCTCATACTCCAACTCCACATATCGGCACCTATGCACATATACTTCCGTACTGCCTGGAAGGTAGTGCAACTACAAACCCTAGGGATATCATAAACTCGCTTCGCGCGCTTTATAATTCACACAAAATAGTCAATGTTTTGAGCGCATTGGATTCACGCCACTCTGGCTGCCTATTATATCCATACTTTCTGGCCACATGATGTCCCGACCTAAAAAGAGCGCAAGGCTTTGCCACACAGTGGGTGGAGAGAAGAGAGCAAAACGTGAATTACCTCACAATGCTCACAACCACACACCAGATACCTCTCCGCCAATGACGAATGTATTCACTTATCAGCTA
>NW_013564424.1:0-9498 GCF_000499605.1 Eimeria maxima | reverse complement strand
TAACCCGCACCCGGCGGTGGCGAACAGACATTCACTGAAGGAAGGTGTCTGGGAACGGTCCTTCCTTCGGAAGTTCCGTACTTTAGGGATTTTCCATGGGAAAACTGAGAGTTAAGGGATTTAAACACTCAATTGTGTAGATCTAGCTCATACAGGGGCCTATAGGCCTATAGAGGTGACTACGTAGCCACGGTAGGCGGCCACCGTGCGTTACAGTACCGAATAAGTGCACAAGCTATAATCGAACTCGTACTCTACGGTTATCGCTATAAAACTCTAATAAATGCGGTTAAAAACCAAAATTATGATTTTTTTTTTTTTTTTTTAGAGTCCGTATTATTTTTCGGAAAGAAAACCCATAATAATAGAACTGTCAGACCCTCGGCGAGGGCCGGGACCAAGCTCACAGCTACACCCACGTACCCAGCCCCGCAGGGTGGCGGCTGGCGAGCACTCGGTTCCCATTTGCATTCGTCCAGGTCGCTGATGTTATTGCGAGCATATGCATGTGGAGATGGCTAATCAGTCTTCTTCCTGTTACACACCGAATGGCGCGTTGGGAAGGTATTGTGCTTTGAACGTAGCGATGGTGAGACAACTGTCCTGTTCTGCTGTCAAGGCAAGGCAGTCTGACACTGGTGAAAGAGTGGCTCACTGAGTGAATGGAAATGTGTTGCAGCCAAAGGCTACGACGCGGTTGCTTAATGGCCATGCTTTGGGGAGCCTCGGGAGAACGACAGAGCGCGCATCGCCGACGTCTGCTACAGGCATGTGTTCGTATATGCACATGTTCACCTCCACCATATTTTCTGCTGCAGGAAGTGCGTTTTGTCACTGCACTATCATCGTGTGTTTTCTGTCTGGCCTACAGCGATGTGAAAGTCGCATCTAGGAAGCGTCGCTCCACACGCTGAATGTATTTGTAGATTGAGGGGTACAGTGAGTATGCATTCGTCCGGCTCGCTGATGTTATTGCGAGCATCTGCGCGTAGGGGTCGCGGAGCAATCTGGCTGCTGCGCAGGGAGCTGCTGTATGTGGGAATATCCGCTGATTCTGGCAGGATTAGGGGATGGACTGAAGCTTTACTGACATGTCTATCGACAGTTGGCTGGCATGCTCTGTGCAGGGGATTTACTCCAGTGTTCCCAACAGAGCAGGCTATGGCAGCGCTGATAAGACTTGTAGAGACATGCTATCGATGGAATGGTACATTTAGAAGTGTCAGGACATGCTGAACCGGTCCACGGAGTTACAACGTATTCAGCAGTGATCCATTGCAAGGAACCCCAGGAGAGATGCAGTCGCTAGCCAGTCTGTTTGGGGTGCAAATGTTGACCAAAGCGATATGATGGAATACTTAGGTATGAAAATGAGGACAAACAGTACTTTCAATGCACTAGCCGAGAAGCTCGGGAACAATCAGGATAGCCAGCTGTTGACCTCTTGTTGGTGGGTCACAACGCTGCCGCAGCAGCTGCTGAAGCATTGGCTGTGCAATGTGGGTAAGTCATGCTAGGTTGGCACATGGGCCCTTACCAGAAACACTTAGACAAATATGGATGCTCAAGCAAGAGTTCGCGACAATGGTTTACTGTTTTCACATGAAGCCATGCAGGCCTGTTCTGCTCATATGAGAGTCTTTGTATATCCGTAGTTGGACTAGGAGCGTTGCAACTCCTCGCTTGCCGCTTGCTATCCTGAAACTCCAAGTGACTGAGGAGCTCCGGCCATGAAGCTTGCAAAGGGGAAGGTAAGTTTGGTGTTTTCAAGGGATCCTCACCGTATGTATTCTGGCCCCATTGGAGTCAGTAGCCCAGAATAAGATTAAAAACTCTTGTTACATTCGATAGCGCCGCATGGTTCACGGGGTGCAGTTGCGTGCAACCAATCTTACCACCACGACAGGGCGGCCCATTACAGAGCTGTGTGTAGTACTGATACGGCTTCAAATGTATACACATATACAGAGAACGTCTAGAGCACTCCGAAAACCTTTTTCAACTATCAGCGTTTGCCTGTCTTGCACAGTACATATTAATCAAGAACTGCCCTCTGTTGGCGTTGCAAATACCCATTTGGAGACTCTTCCACTAACACGAACTCAACTTGTCCATCCTATCCAACACAGGATGTTTATTGAGCAAGCCCAATTCGACAAGATGCATCCACCTTTATCGGTAATTCATATATGAGGGATGCCACACTCAGGGGGCTGCGAGAAAGCTTATTGCATCTATAGCGCCCTAATTTTGTGTCCAAGGAGCGTCAGGGGAATTACTGTTGCTATCGACATTTTCTTTGTTAGGAGGTGGGTCACGACAATGGTGGCTCTATCTAAACAGGGGTACTGCTTTTCCAGAGCATATGCGGAATATGGAAAATTTTCTGCAAGGCGCTGTGATGTAAGCCTATACTTTTGTCGCCACTGGAACAGTGTATAGCAGAGTTGAGGAAGCGTATGCATGAAAATCTATCGATAGAGCTTTATACGAAGAAGTATTAGTCATTTGTTGGACAGATATCCAACGCTGGACTCAGAATTTCTGGATCCACTGTTCAGTTCCGCTGGACACGGCAGTTGGTAGCAGTCGTATAGAGAATATGGAAGTAAGACGAGAAAGTGGCGACCTTTCCGACATTACGGAATACATGAAGAATCCAGTGTGCGAAAAGTGCACATATACTGCCCTAATAATTGGGAAGGAATTAATCTGGTTTGGAAAAGATAACGATATTGACGCCACTGACGTTGGCTCTGTACCTGCCAACCCCTCCCAGAAAACGACGACACTCGGAACCGACAGCACCCGCGGAATACTGCGCTTCGAGGGCCGGGAGGAAGTTTCGAGCGGCGCATCAACTTCTTTTCCAACGCGCCAGGCCATGTAGTACAAGATTGCAGGTGTAGGGAAGTGGACATCGAGCTGGAGCCGCAAGCGCCTGATACGCGCCGCTGCTTGAACAGATATGCCATCGCGGATACGCTGGCGAACTAAAAAGGTGCAGTGTTTGGGACAAACTAGGCGACCGCCACTCCTGCAGATCCTCCCCGAGACACGTTTGTGGCTACGGAAGTTCATTATAATGCACAGCACTGGCTAGAGATACCCTACTCCGAATTTGAAATTTATCTAATATGTAATGGTACGGGGGGAAGGTACAATCTTTCAGTCCATCCACGTGCTCACGTCCCTACCTGTTGTTCGTGCGTAGTACACAGGACACATAGCGGAGCATGCAGATGGGTGGACAACCTCAGGTTATTCCAGGAATGGGTCATGTTTTCATGATAGGGAGCAGCCACGATCGAAAGTTTCGGTACGACATAATCCTAGCATGGCGTGCGTAACCCAGTTAAGCGAGCCTGATGATATCCTTGAGATGCATGTGCTGGAAAGCAAGGTGAGAGTGCACCTCTAGGGGCGTCCGACAAGAGTGCGCAATATACCGCTAGAACTGCAGCAGAAGAAAATACCGAAGTCACTCGTACAAAGTGCGGAGAAGCTGCGGACAATGGCAGAGTAATGCATGGCTTCGTCGTGAGGGTCATGCGCAAACCTCAAACGTGAGGGTTTCAACCCACTTGCGACCAGAAGTGCTCGCAGTGGGAGGAATAGTTATATGATGGAATACATACCAGTGAACTATCAGCGGGGCGGCTCCCGTCTTGTCGCTTAATTCTCCTCGTCGAAATCATCCGAGAAGCCTCCACATGCTTTGCTTCAAGGTGAAAGCGACTCTCATGTATCGATGAGGAAATTGAGTTGGAGGCAAACGAACTGTTATCCCAACGCAAAGCCCAGACAACTAGTGCGTTTAGAGGCAATCCAGTTTTAGAGAGACTAAATACGAGACTAAGCACAGAGGGTTAGTAGCACCAACCCATGCCAGTGACACAGCAGTTGGGATTCCAAGCCACCAATAAGAAACAGCTCCACCTAAGCATCTGCTAGTCATATTGTTTTACTGATAGGGAGCACAACTACCCAGTACGTGATGTGCAGTCCTCCGCTGGCTAGTGGTGAGTAAGAAGGGGTCAAAATGACTAATATTACCCGAATATCACTGCTAACAGCGATTGTAAAACCCTGCCACTCTGGAAGAAGTTCTTACAAGAGTACATTTATGAAGAAGTTATTCGTTGCCTCTGCGGTCGCGCAGAAACACTCCACGGTGAAATATGTAAAGGGCAACTCCAACGTGTTTGTGGGTGCACTCTACCGTTGTCCTAGAGTTCACGAGCTGTTTGGTGCAGCTCCCACTTTGCTGGATGATTCCCGTTTTCTTTCAACATTGCCATATAAACCTACTTCTAAAATTGTGGATGAAGTTATCACTAGTCTTAACAGGGAGTGACGAGCGGAGCAGGAGAATATCCAAGGTGATCTTTTGCGTCACCGGACGAAGCGTGGCACTCACCGACTATACGTCCCAGCTCCACTTCATACAGATATTCTATGCAAAATGGAGGACCGTTCTTTAGCAGGGCATGAACGAGCCAGTATAAAAGTGAAGTGAGTTTTCAGGTTTGTCTGCTGGTCTAGCATGAGCCCGTAGGAGGCGAAATAGTTTTTCATTTTGCCTGAATATGGGAATCAAGAGCCAGGGAACACCCTCAGTGACCTACAGTAGGAGAGACTTCAGAGCCCCGAACCGATGTGGACGGGAATCTCAATGGAGATTATATTTGGCCTATTATTTGACGGACGCCAAGATACCATCTGCGCCGTAGTGGATAGGCGGAGCATTTGTCTCCACTCCAGACCCTGCTCCACTCCAGTGACAGTAGAGGGAGCAGTTCAACTATTCATTATTTATCGCTGGAATTTTCATGCTTTTCCGGAACGTGCCACCACTGACAGGGATCCGAAGTTCGTTGGCGCCTTGTTGCTCTAATGCATGAAATCGGTTACGACGGAGAATCAAATCACCCCTGCTACCCACGCTGATGGTTTAAACGACATACCAAATGGACACGCAAACACCCCGCTGTTTCAGTATATTGCAACTCTGTGCCTAGCCGAATGCCGCAGTGGCTTGCTATACATTTTGTTTGGACAATTGCTTTACAACACAGCAGTCCAATATTCCACTGGTTGCTCTATTGAATCGGTGGTTTATGCAGGAAGGTTGGCGCCCAAGCCGAAGTTAGATCTGCCTGTGGGGAGCACGCCCCGTGTTTCCGCAGGCTCACGCATCCCCACAGAGCTCGTAGCAGCACGGAAATTCATGAGAAAGCAGCAGAGCTAGAAACTAGGACAGGCGGAGCTCAGTAGTTACAGGGGCTGGTTGGCTATGTACGTGAGATGGCGCTGCGCGGAGGCAAAGTGAACGGAGCACCAGAAAGAGGCGAAGGCCGCTTCGGGTGTGAAACAGGGAATAATTACAACACAACGAAGCCATCATGGCGGTTACAGAAACACGATAACATGTGCTGTTCGTGAGATTGGCAGCCCAGATGCAGCATATTGTGTAGGATGTTGGCCTGACAAGAACCATGAGGCAACCCTAGTGGAGAAACGGTACGCAACCAAACGTTCAGAATAATAGCCTACTGTGCATACATAGATAGCCTTGAAGGCTTCTTAGTTATTGCATACGAAGATATGCTGCGCCATCAGCTGCCGCAGGTGCACTGCCAATAGTACCACGCAGCCGCCTCTCCCACAAATCCTCAAGCTTGAGCCACCGAGCTCAGGACTCCTGGGAACTGAGGATAGAGGCCAACTGCATTAGAAAAACTACTGTCTGTGGGCGATTACCAGCTCCAGCAGCTCCAAAGCACTTAGAAAGATCCGAACGAGATCCGGGGCATGCGTTATAACCCTCTGCACAGGAGGTATAAAGCCTGGAAGGGAGATCAATGGTCCATACCGTGAGTTGGTCAGCTACACCACATATCCTGATACTCTTTTGATAATTCCGATGTGTCTCGTTCCTCGCTGGTGTACCATAGTCTGCGCGTTGGTGTCAAGGCCCTCTCTTGTTAGCAAGCAGAACAAGAACAGTACCCAAGCAAAAATTCTCAAATATGGTCTACTCTTTTTTTCAGTACACAGGCACTTCAAACAGGAGTGTCTCTGCTTGTAAGCGAGTTGCACCACGGAGTTGCAAAACGGGGCGTTGCAACTGGAGGCAGGCCGCGTCCCTTCTCACATCTCGAGGCGCTTGAGCAGCCAAGTTCAGGACGCTTCCGACTGGGGAAGGCCTTCTGCATCAGAGCCACTCTCTCCTTATTAGTACTTTCGGCTTCAGACCAGCTCACCATAGTTCTCGGATAAAATCCACGACGCTTATACTCGGCTCCCATGTGTTGTAAGACTGAAAGCAAGAAGGCTTCAGTAAAGTTGTTGAACAGGCCCATCCACAGTGACAATTGGCTTGACATATTGAACTAAACACTACGGAGGAGACCTAGCAAAACGCCCCACTGAATTTAGCAACGCGCATACCCCTGGTGCTCTCCATCTCATGCCTAGATTGCGAGGGCCTTCTGCGTCCCCCGACAGAAGCCAACACTGCAGGCAAGGCATGCCTCAAACTCAAGGGACGCTGCCAGCGTACAAGAAAAACCTGTCGTCGACCTCTTCTATCTAACGTTTAACTTTGTATTCTTTGAGTCCCGGAGAAAGAGTGGATTTGCCCCCATTAGCGCAAATGTCCTCCTCCCCCTTGCTCACTTTTGTTTCAATACTTCCCGCTGGTATGGCAATGAATGACCTACAGGAGACCCACGGTGAATTCCCCGTAGATTCGATCAGCAATTTAGCCGATAATGAGCCGCATGTTGTTCATGGCGGTGCTACCTTGATGGGCAGCATGCGGCGCAACGCTTTGCGCCCCAGTGTACTTTTCTCGTTGTTGATATCGTTGGGTGTGGCTTTCCTTGTCATGCGCTGTTTCTTCGCCATGAAGGCCAGTCACGATAATCATAAGCATGCAGTACAATCTCGAAAGCTTGCATTTGGCGGCGACCAAGTGTGCTCTGTAAGTAGTCGGACAAATGGCATTGACGAGGTAGCAGGGTGTCTCTGTTTCTGTGTGCGTTTGTGTCTTTCTGCATGAGGGTTGGCACAGAGGTTTTTGCTGAACGCTAATTTGATGCCAGGACCGGCGTTGTATGTTTCTGCATATGTTCTGTCGCCTTCATTGCGGTGCTACCTGGTTAAGGGTTAGGCGGCTGGATTGTGCTGAATCGCTATATTCTGGTGAGACCCCAGGCTACCAGTAAACTTCCAATAGTTGATTACTGTTGAGAAGGGTGTGTATGGGCCTGAGCAACAAGCGATTCTGTATACCGCTTTGCCAGTACATTGTTGCAGTTGCCGTCACGCCGTTGGCTCCTGCATACAGCTATCTCTCCTAGGTGGGTACTGCCTGTTGGCGCATAACCCGTTCAGTTGGATTTTTGTGTAACGTTTCTGAGGTAGGGCTGATGAAGCCCGAGCAGCAGTGAAGACGCGACGCTGCTTGCATACAATTTTTTTTTCCGACATATCGAGGGAATGCGCCTACGGTAACGGTTCACTGAACAGTGGCAGGATCTGCTAAGTCATGTATGGGCCTGAGCAACAAGAGATTCTGTATACTGCTTTGCCAGTACATTGTTGCAGTTGCCGTCACGCCGTTGGCTCCTGCATACAGCTATCTCTCCTAGGTGGGTACTGCCTGTTGGCGCATAACCCGTTCAGTTGGATTTTTGTGTAACGTTTCTGAGGTAGGGCTGATGAAGCCCGAGCAGCAGTGAAGACGCGACGCTGCTTGCATACAATTTTTTTTTTCCGACATATGGAGGCAATGCGCCTACGGTAACGGTTCACTGAACAGTGGCAGGATCTGCTAAGTCATGTATGGTTTGCACGTGTACATTGAGTTGTCAAACAGGCCAGCGACATCATGCAAGATGCAGGGCTCCGATGCAGAAGCGTCGAATGCCTGTTGGCGCACAACCCGTTTAACTGGATTTTGGTTTAATGTTTCTGCGGTAAGGCTGATGAAGCCCGAGCAGCAGTGAAGTCGCGACGCTGCTTGCATACAAAATTTTCGTCAACCCGTTTAATTGGACTTTAGTGTAATGTTTGTGCTGCGCAAGGAGCATCAGTTGGCTAGCGAATCATCATTACTACGGTTTGTGGGGAACGTGGGGGGGAGGGGAGTAGAGAAAGTACCTTGGTGTCGGCCTGTGTCGGACGCTAAAGAGCATGACCCAATACTTTTTTTTTGTTGATGTGCCTCTCCGATTACACCTTAATATGGAGTGCAAATGAACTCAGTCGTATGTTATCTGCTTGTAGCTCGTAGAGCGCTTGGCTTCAGCATTTAGTTCCTCACGCAGTGCGCGTGTGGGAACTTTTATGTACGGCAAACAATCTTTGCTCGTTGCAGCTGAGATGCAGAGACCGATAGCCTAGAGGTAACACGATTTGACGGAATTGTTCTTGCCAGGTTCCATTTTGTCCGCAAGTCCTGTGAAGGTATAGCGGGTTGCACTAGTTCAGCGTGTGCACTGTTCATAGGCGTACAGGGATGTACACACGGATGGATGTGCAGCGTGCATGTGTCACAGTAGTATACATGTCGGCTACATGATCGCTGCAGCTACGCAAAGTTATACTGCACATCCGTGATATCCTAAGAAATACTTCACAACTGTGACATGAGATAGATGCGCCCACCGTTACTCTCCCCTTACCAGGCCCTTTGGCTGTGATAAATACTGCAATGCGTGCAATTTACAAACATATTTCACGCACAGCAGGCGCACACATTTGCTAGCTGTGGTCAATACGGTTGTAGCAACTGGATGCTGTCCAGGCGTGGCACAGGAGAAAGGGACAGCGCAAGTGCCGACGTCTGCTAAAGGCATGCCTTTGTATATGCATACACACACCTCTACCACGTTTTCTAACGCAGGAAGTGCGCTTTCCCACTACAATATCATCGCGTGTTTCCTGCCTGAACTACAGCGATGTGGCAGTAGCATTTAGGAAGCGTGGCGTCACACGCAGAGCTGAAAGTATTTGTAGATTGAGGGGTACTGTGAGTATGCATCCGTCTGGCTCACTCAAGCCTTTACGAGCATCCGGATGCGGAGATGGCTAGCGCGTCTGCCTGTTGAAGACCGAATGGCGCATTGGGGAGATGTTGTATTTTTAGCGTAGCATTTGGGAGGCCGTTATCGTGTTTTGCTGTCAAGGGGAGGCAGTCAGACCCTGGTGAAAGAGTGGCGCAGTGAGTGAATGAAAATGTGTTGCAACCAAAGGCTACGACGAGCTTGGTTAATGCCGATGCTTAGGCCGGTGCCGGACGGTTTGGGTGTTGGTTCGATTGGAGGCCGTCTGGTATCAAGGCATGTGGGTCCGCCGCGGCTGTTGCAAGAGGTGTGCTGGGATCGATATGCGTATGATATTCCTATCATGTCCATGTCGACGCTAGGCGCCTCTTGATATGGATGTGAATGCAGTGTTGGGCTGTTCGTGCGACATGTCGCCGATCCT
>NW_013564423.1:0-8342 GCF_000499605.1 Eimeria maxima | reverse complement strand
TTTATTTATTTATTTATTTATTTATTTATTTATTTATTTATTTATTTATTTATTTATTTATTTGTGTATTTAATTTAATTTTAATTTATTGTTCGTTATTAACGTATTAATATTATTTGCTGTATTCGGGTGTATACGCATCTTTATTTATTAATTTAATTTATTTATTTATTATTTTTGTTTATTTATTTATTTATATTTATTTATTTATATTTGCCTCTATTTATTTATTTATTTATTTATTTAATTCTTTTTTATACAAATAAATAAATAAATATTTAATTAAATATATTTCCTCATATATATACAATTTATATTGTTGCTGCTGCTGCTGCTCGTTGCTACTATCTGCTGCTACTGCTGCTGCTGCTACTGCTGCTGCTGCTGCTGCTGCTGCTGTTGCTGCTGCTGCTGCTGCTGCTGCAGCAGCAGACAAGAGCTATGATGAGGCAATAGAGGGCTACGGAGGATTAGAAGAAATTCCTTCTTCTCTTGTCTTTCGTAATATTTTATTCAATGATTTTATTGATGCATTATACCATGTAATTATTTATTTATTTATTTATTTTATTTATTTATTTATTTATATTTAATTTAATTACCTTTTATTTATTTATTTATTTATTTATTTACTTATTTATTTATTTATTTATTTATTTATTTATTTATTTTGTACTTTTTTTTTGGCCTCTTTTATGGTGTATTTATGTCTCTTTCTTTGTTTATCTTTTATTCTTTTTCTTCTTTTTCTTTTTTTCCTTCTTTTATTTATTTATTTATTTATTTATTTATTTATTTATTTATTTATTTATTTATTTATTTATTATATTCTTTTTCTGTTTTCTTACTTTTACCCTCTTACTTTTATTAATTAATTAATTAATTAATTAATTAATTTATTTATTTATTTATTTATTTATTTATCTTTGTTGTATTTTCCTCTCTTTTTTCCTTCCTTTTCCTGTATATTTTTAATTATAATTAACTATATATTTAATTAAATTAATTAATTAAATTAATTAATCTATTTATTTATTTATTTATTTATTTATTTATTTATTTATTTATTTATTTATTTATTTATTTATTTATTTATTTATTTATTTATAGGTAAAGCCTTCTTGTTCAGAGATGGATGAATCTTTGATTAAATGGATGAAGGATCATGGCGCTACATAAATAAATAAATAAATAAATAAATAAATAAATAAATTATTTATTTATTTATTTATTTATTTATTTATTTATTTATTTATCTAGTTTATTTACTCTCCTTCCTTCTATATATTTGGCTATATTTATGTTTGTTTTTTTGTTGCTTTGTCTCCGTCTTGTTGCATTTATTTATTTATTTATTTATAATTAATTAATTAATTAATTAAACTAATTAATTAATTAATTAATTAATTAAACTAATTAATTAATTAATTAATTAAACTAATTAATTAATTAATTAATTAATTAGTGAATAAATTAATTATTCTTCGTGGCGGTTCCTGGCTGTACGCCTATTAAACCCTAAACCCTAAACCCTAAACCCTAATGAACAAAAGTTTAAACTTGTATATAATTTATTTATTCCCTTAAATGTTACAATTTGCTCCCTCGGCAAGGGTTTAGGGTTTAGGGTTTAGGGTTTTTTTTTTTAATAATATAAACCCTAATTTACTAAACCCTAAACCCTAAAAAAAAAACAGTCAAGCAAAACAATGACAAAAAATTCAGACAAACACGCGATCTTTAATCGCTTTTGCTGCTGCTGCTGCTGTTGCTGTTATTACTGCTTTTGCTGCTGCAGCTGCTGCAGCAGCTGCTGCTGTCGTTGCTGCTTTTGCTGCTGCTGCTGCTGCTGCTGCAGCACCATCTCCTGATTAACTTTCTTCGCCTCTATACCTCAACAGCTGTTGCTGCATGCAGACACAGCAGCACACACAAAGAGGACTGCTGCAGCAGCAGCAGCAACAGCAGCAGCAGCAGCAACAACAGCAGCAGCAGCAACAACAGCAGCAGCAGCAACAGCAGCAGCAAACACGTACCTGTGCCGTGACGTGACACGAGAAAAGACGGCAGCAACAGATGAGACGGCAGCAGCAGCAGCAGAGCCTATTAAGCGTTGCTGCTGCTGCAGCTGCTGCTGCAGTTGTTGCTGCAGCTGCTGCAGCGGGAAGAGGTAGAGAAGGAGGGCCGTGCAGCAAACACCTAAAAAAAACACCCAAACCCTAAACCCTAAACCTAAACCCTAAACCCTAAGTCTACCAAGAAGACAAAGTACAGACGTGACAAGCTTTTTAAGGGTTTAGGGTTTAGGGTTTAGCAGCCCGTTGTAGTGTTCGAGGGTTTAAATGCCGTGGTGAGAGACAAAGAAAAAATTAGGGTTTAG
The DNA here is from genome assembly GCF_000499605.1 of Eimeria maxima. Lineage (NCBI taxonomy): Eukaryota > Apicomplexa > Conoidasida > Eucoccidiorida > Eimeriidae > Eimeria > Eimeria maxima. The sequence goes on along the minus strand of NW_013564423.1, from coordinate 5,962 downwards.
GGTTTAGGGTTTAGGGTTTTGTACCGATTCCGAGAATGCTTGGCAGAGAGGAGAAGGAGCGGATGCTGCTGCTGCTGCTGCTGCTGCAGCAAACAAACAAATATTATTATTCGGGTGTATAGGCAGCTAGATAATATGTATAATACTTGGGGTGTATGTAGTGTATAGACGACAAAAAAAAGGAAATATAAATATAAGTAAATATAATAAATAAATATTTTCATTAATTAATTAATTAACTAATATAAATATGAATAAATTAAATAAATAAATAAAATACCTTTGCGATTCCTCTGATACTGCATTTGCTGCAGAAAAAGGACCTCTAGGGTTTCCTCCTAAACACCGATGAGCTGCGCATACACCCGAAAAAGTGGAAACCTGCACTTAATTAATTTTAGGTTTATTTTACGTCATTTTTCTTTATTTTTCTTTTAATTAAATTAAAGTAATTAATTATATTATAAATAATAACATATAAATAAAAAAAAACAACAATTAAATGTATTTTTTATTCGTCGTTTTCTGGTGTACGTACACCGCAGAGGAATGGCCAAACGCGAACAGTCGGAAACAGTAACCTCGTGAAGTTGGCCCTGCACACACAAACCCTAAACCCTAAACCCTAAACCCTCGAACAAGATCTCTTCAATGATCACAACGCATGCAGACAGCCAGGGGAAATAGAGGCGAAGAAAGAACGGAGAAAGAAACAAAATAAACACGAAGAAACAGACAAACCCTAAACCCTAAACCCTCAGCGTGACGACAGGCGGATAGGAGCAACGGAAAAGAGCTAATGGCAACACTCCCCACAAACCCTAAACCCTAATTATATACCCGGAAGGTATAGAGAACGTAAAGAGAAATATCGCCTCCGCTCATCTGCACAAAACAACAATACACCCCAAACCCTAAACCCTAAAAAACCCTAAACCCTAAACCCTAACGCGTAGCCAAGCCACCCTAAACGCTAAACACCACTCGTCTGCACCAATCCAAACCCAAACTCAACCCTAAACCCTAAACCCTAAACCCTAAACCCTTACAAGAGGAGCTGGATTATAAAACCCTGGCAGTTGCTCAAAGGAAGAAGACGCGCCGCCACCGAAGACAAAACGCGAGTTGTCGATTTGGCACTGCGGTGTACATAAACCCTAAACCCTAAACCCTAAACCCTAAACCCTAAAGAAGGACTAAAACCAAGGATGCACATCCGCTTCTGAGGGTTTATACTTGAGGGTTTGCATCCCTAAACACTGATTGCTGAATATATAAAATAAAGGGTTTAAGGGTACATGCCAACTATTTAGGGTTTAGGGTTTAGGGTTTAGGGTTTGCAAATACTTGTAGAGGAATAGCCACATCGATGTAAGGGCCTTCGAGGTGCTGCTTCTCAATCATGCCTGCAAACAACAAACCCTCAACCCTAAACCCTAAACCCTAATAAAGAGGCACATGAATGTTTTCCCTCCCTGTTCTACATGCTAGGGTTTAGGGTTTAGGGTTTAGGGTTTACCGATATTTTCCCTCATCCGGTGTGCGGGGCTCAGCCGGAGGTTTCCGTAAAGGGCAGTTAATACAATCAAACCTGCAGCGGAAGGGTTTAGGGTTTAGGAGTTGTTTTGTATAGAGGGTTTAGAGGATATTAGGGTACAGGGTTTAGTAAATTAGGGTTTAGTCTCTGGTTGTGGATTTAGGGTTTAGGGTTTAGGGTTTACCATTTGCAGATTTCTCTCGTTCAATCTTATTTGTATATTCGATTTGCTGCACAAGAAAACGCAAACCCTAAACCCTAAACCCTAAACCCTCAGTTTACGGGGAAGAACCTGGGAAAGCTTAAACAACTAAGATAGTAACCATGAGGGTTTAGGGTTTAGGGTTTAGGGTTTGAAGGACCATATTTTGAATATCTCGCGACGCGCGGAGTCGTTGGAGTTTCTCCAGCTCAAGTATCTGCAAATAAAGCGCATAAACCCTAAACCCTAAACCCTAAACCCTAGATTCCAAACCCTAAACCCTAAACCCTAGATCTGGTTAACAGCTGCTGCGAGGAATTCAGCATCTTGTTTATGGTTTAGAGTTAAGGTATTTAAACCCTAAACCCTAAACCCTAATATTTCAATTGTTCTACTGAGTCTTTAGGGTTTAGGGTTTAGGGTTTAGCAAACCTTTTGTTGTTTTTCTTCTTTTGTTGTTTTTTTTGTTTTTATGTCAATAATTATTCGTTGTGTTTGGTCAGACAAAACAGCAAAAGCTTCTTGTACTTTATGTAACTCTTCTACTCCTCCAGAACACCTAAAAAAAAAACCCTAAACCCTAAACCCTAAACCCTAAACCCTAAACCCTAAACGCTAGACCGTGAATTTTAATTTTTCACTTGTTCAGCAGAATGCCACACACGCAAGAACGCTAGTAAAACCCTAAACCCTCACACAGTTCTGCAGTGTATTGGGTACCTCTACACCCGCAAACCCTAAACCCTAAACCCTAAACCCTAAACCCTTATTTACTTGTCTGGATGGAAGCGTCTGCATAGCGAATAATACGCCTTTCTTATCTCCGCTGCAGATGCATCTGGCGATACTCCAAGAAGTTCATAATATGCAGCTGCATGGATTCACCAAACCCTAAACCCTAAACCCTAAACCCTAAATATACAAGTAAGAAATACCACTCCTAAAATCCTGATTTCAAGCAAGGGTTTAGGGTTTATGAAGTATTCAAAACGGCGGTTGTACATCTCCAACGATACATTCGTGCCTAATTCAATGCTAGGGTTTAGGGTTTAGGGTTTAGGGTTTAGGGTTTGTGTTACCTGCAGGGGTATCCGGGTGTTTATACACCTCAGCTGTTGTTTCCGATTTATAATTATTATTTAATTTCTTTAATTTTGTTTCCTCCCCCTCCACCACCTCATCGGATGAGGATATAGATACCGGCATCCCAAACCCTAAACCCTAAACCCTAAAACCTAAACCCTAAACCCTAAACCCTAAACCCTTGGTTAATGTCTGGGTAGACCGCAGGGAATGCGGTGTTCATTAGGAGAAAAAGAAAAAGCCTTTTGCAGTACTGAACACTTCCCATAAAAAAAAACCCTGGACCCTAAACCCTAAACCCTAAACCCTAAACCCTAAAAATAAAAAGGAATTTCTTGTGTCTGCAAAAAGAAATTATATTCAACGAAAATGCAAACAAAAAGGAATACAAATGGCATGGTTGGCTTCCACCGTCGGCAGTCCCTGCATGCATTAGGGTTTAGGGTTTAGGGTTTAGGGTTTAGGGTTTAATTAAGAGTATTCTTTTTCTCTATAAATACTCGTTATGTCGCCTTAAACCCTTAATTTCTGCATATTTTTTACCTCTTTCAACCCCTAAACCCTAAACCCTAAACCCTAAACCCTAATCCTGCATAAATAGCTACACCCGCAATAGGCGGTTTTTGACTTCCCCCCTCCACGCTCTAAACCCTAAACCCTAAACCCTAAACCCTAGACCTTTTCTGCACCCGACAGAGCTTTCCTAAGTTGGTATCAATTTCCCAGCAGCAGCTGCTGCTGGCAGCTGCAGCAGCAGCAACAGCAGCAGTAACAGCAGCAGCAGCAGCAACACCAGAGCCAGCAGCGGCCGAAGCTGCCGCTGCAGCAGCTACTGCTGCTCCTGCTTCCCCTACACCCTAGCAGCAGCTGCAACACAGGAGCAGCAGCAGCAGCAACAGTAGCAACAGCTGCAGCTGCAGCGTTAGCCTTATCACTAGCAGCAGCAGCAGCAATAGCAGCAGCAGCAGCAGCAATGCATTGCAGGGGAAACGAACTCCACATATTTTCAAGGCCAGTAGCTGCAGCAGCAGCAGCAGCAGCACGTTCATGGCTATCATCATCACCAATAGCAGCAGCAGCAGCAGCAGCAGCACCTGCTGCTGCTGCTGCTGCTACACCAACAAACCAGATGTGTGCATTGCCTGTCCGCTGTTGTTTTGCTGCTGCTGCAGCTAGAGCCAATGCTGCATGCAGCAGCAGCAACAGCAGCAGCAGCAGCAGAAGGCAGCAGCCATACAGACAATGGCTGGTACCCGAGTACGCAGCAACGCCTGCTGCTTCTGCTGCTGCTGCAGCAGCAGCAGCAGCAAATGTTCGTATTGCTGCACTGCACGTGGCATCAGCAGCCAACGTAGCAGCAGCACGTTTTAGCAGCAGCAGCAGCAGCAGCAGCAAGAGTAGCAACGGGCGAAACAGCAATAGTAATAACAAAGGCAGCAGCAGCAGCAACAGCAGCAGCAGCAGCAACGGCAGCAGAAGCAGGAAAAGTAAGAATGCCGACAGCAACGGCAAAAACAGCAGCAGCAGCAGCAGCAGCAGCAGTAAGAATACCACAAAGGAGGCCAACCCTAGTAAGACTAACAGCAACAGCAACAGCAACAGCAGCAGCAGCAGCAGCAATAACAACAACAACAGCAACAATAACAGCAGCAACAGCAGCAGCAGCACTTCACTAGACACCGCCAGCAGCAACAGCACCAATAACAGCAGCAACAGCAGCAGCACTGCCATAGACAACAGCAGCATCAGCATGAGCAATTCATTAGACAGCAACAGCAGGACCAGCATCATCAGCAGCAATTCATTAGACAGCAACAGCAGCAGCAACAGCAGCAGCAGCAGCAGCAGCAGCAGCAGCAGCAGCAAGATGGTGGATAATTGGTTTCGTTTAATAGATGATAATAGGGACGGATTAATTTCTCATAGAGAATTCAGGACTTGGTACTATTTACATTTTATACCTATTATACAGCAGCAGCAGCAGCAGCAGCAGCAGCAGCAGCAACAGCAGCAGCAGCAACAACAACAGCAGCAGCAAATACACCAAGAAGTACAGCAGCAACAGCAAAAAATTCGGCTGCAAGAGGAGAAAGAGGTGCAACAAGAGGAAAAAGTTATGGTAGGGGAGGGAGGGAGGAGTAAGGGGAGGAGGAATGATTCTGCTGCTGCTGCTGCTGCTGCTGCTGCTGCTGAAGACTGCAGCAGCAGCAGCAGCAGCAATAGCAATAGTAATAGTAAGAGTATATGTCCTCTTAGTGGCTGCAGCAGCAGCAGCAGCAGCAGCATAATAAAACAGCAGCAAATGCAGCAGCAAATGCAGCAAAAACTTTTGCTGCTAGAAGCAGAAGCAGCAGCAGCAGGTTCCTCGCTGCAGCAGCAGCAACTGCTGCAGCAGCAGCAGCAGCAGCAGCAGCAGCAGCAGCAGCAACCCATTAGCAGCAAACAAATTGTACTAATTGTACTTAGAAGTTCTGTACCTTATATTGGCTTCGGGTTCATGGATAACTGGTAAGCTGCTGCTGCTGCTGCTGCTGCTGCTGCTGCTGTTCCTGCTGCTGCTATTGTTGCTGCTGCTGCTGTTGTTGCTGTTGCTGCTGTTGCTCGTGCTGCTGTTGCTGCTGCTGTTTTTGTTACATATTTGCTGCTTCTGCTGCTACATCTACACAAACAATAGCAACACCAACACCAACAGCAGCAGCAGCAGCAAATATTTATTATTTATGTTGCTACTGCTACTGTTGCTGCTGCTGCTGCTGCTGCTGCTGCTGCTGCTGCTGCTGCTGCTGCTGCTGCTGCTGCAGTTTAATGTTATTATGTGGTGATTTAATTGACTTAAAACTTGGCGCTACTCTTGGATTATCTACTCTTGCTGTAAGTATTTATTTATTTATTTATTTATTTATTTATTTATATTATTTATTTATTTATTTATTTATTTATTTATATTATTTATTTATTTATTTTATTTATTTTATTTATTTATTTATTTATTAAATACCTGTTTGTATATAATATGTTTCCTTACTCTTATTATATTTATACTATTAATAAATAAATAAATAAATAAATAAATAAATAAATAAATAAATAAATAAATAAATATAAATAAATAAGTATAAATAAATATAAATAAATAAAAG
>NW_013564422.1:0-8219 GCF_000499605.1 Eimeria maxima | reverse complement strand
TTTTCCTTCTTTTGTTCGTTGCTGCTGTTTATTATTATTATTATTATTACTTATTATTATTTATATTATTATTATTAATATTATTATTATTATTATTATTAAGAGAGAGTAGCAACAGGAGAAAAAAATCGAACAAAAACAACAACAAGGTCATGGGATGCGCCCAAAGGCGGCAGCAGATGCAGCAGCAGCAGCAGCAACAGCAACTGCAGCAGCAGCAATACCTGCTGCTGCTGCTGCTGCTGGTGCTGCTGTTGCCTTGCCATCTTATATAAAAGAGGAAGAAAGGAAAGGAGAAGAAAAAAAGGCTGATGAAGGAATTGCTCTCTACTCCAAGTTTTATTATAACATCTCTCCATGCAGCGCAGCAACTGCAGCAGCAGCAGCAGCAGGAACTGCAGCAGCAGCAGCAGCAGCAATAATAATAACTTGTTTGCTGCACCTGGTGGCCATGTACCAGCAGCAGGGCTGCTGTTCATTGTTTATTGGTCCTTCTTATGTGCAGCAGACCGTTCTCATCAACAGGGCCGCTATTGCTGCTGCTGCTGCTGCTGCTGCTGCTGCTGCTGCTGATGGGCAGTATAGATGGGTATATTTGCTGCTGTTTATCCATTGTGGTTTGCTGCAGTAAAGAGAGGGTTTTTAGTTTTTGTGTTTTAATTATTAATTTAATTTTTTTTTTTTTTTCTTTTTTTTCTTTTTTTTTCTTTTTTTTTTTCTTTTTTTCTTCTTTTTTACCTCTTTATTATAATCGCTTATCTCCCCTATACCTAATAAATAGGAAATATTTATTATTTATTTATTCCCTCTATCTAGTCTATTTAGATACACTGTGCATGCATGCATGCATGCATGCATGCATGCATGCATAATAATTAGTAATTAATAATTAGTTAGTTATTATTTATTATTTATTATTTATTATTATTTATTAATTATTAATTATTATTTATTATTTATTATTTATTATTAATTATTTATTATTTATTTATTTGCTTACAAGGCCATTGTACATCACATTGATTCATCATTTGCATTTTCTCTTGTTGTGTAAGATCACCAAATGACATCTGCCTAGAACCTACAAACAAGACGTGACCACTGGTCACCAGCAGCAGCAGCAGCAGCAGCAGCAGTAGCAGCAGCAGTAACAGCAGCAGCAGCAGTATTAGCATTAGTAATAGGAACAGAATAAGTGTTAGCATAAACAAGAGAAACATGATCATCATAGCAGTATTAACAGCAAAAATACAACTAGCATTAACATCACTTTATCATCATCATTAGCAGCAGCAGCAACAGCAGCAACAGCAGCAACAGCAGCAGCAGCAGCAGCAGGAGGAAATAGACTAACATGGTCCTTGATAAGAATTCGTTGAGTTGCAAATTTTTCCATTTTTTTGGTCAAACCATCCGATAGGGCAAACGAAATCGAAGTCAACATCACAGCCGCTGCGGTCTATAAGGAAGGGAGGAGGAGGAGGGGAGGGGAGGGGGAGAAAAGGGATGAAATAAAAGAGAATAAGAGAATAAATAGGGAAATAAATTGAAATAAATTAAATTAAATAATAATTTATAATTATTTCATTAATAATTAAACAATTAATACAACAAAAGAAGAAAAATAAAACAGACCAGTGGTCCACTTCTACGGTGTACATGCATGCAACTTAGCTAGCTTACCTTCATAAGGGAAATCAAGTTTGCATGCAGCAGCAATCATTTCTTTTTCTTCTTTTGTTTTTTCTCTTAAATGTATTATATTAGGGCATTCTATACTTGCGGTGTATGTAGGGGGGCCCCTACAGCTGCCATCTTCCTCTAGTACCCAACTTAATGGACATACAGCACCATGAAAGTCGCGCTTTCTTCTGTTGCTGCTGCTGCTGCTGCTGCTGCTGCTGCTTCTGTTGCACCCCCAGGAGACACCGCATCGTATCTCTAATGCATGTTTTAATTTGCTGCTGTTGCTGCTGCTGCTGTATCCCGTAAGATTAAGCTGCTGCGGACAGGGGCCCTTATAAGACGAAGGAGCAACACAAAGAGCTGTTCCTTGCTGCTGCTGCTGCCCCTGCTGCTGCTGTTGCTGCTGCTGCTGCTGCTGCTCTATCCAACCATAAGGACAATTGGTGCTGAAGTCTTTAATACAAATTGTTTCCTTACATGGCCATCTAAGACCACAAGACGCCTCGAGTCTTTCCTTAGCGATATAATCATTTGCTGCTGCTGCTGCAGCAAGAGAGGGCAATAAATTTATATCTTTGCATGCAGCATCAGCAGCAGCAGCAGCAGCAGGATCTGCTGCAGTACAACTACCATTAGATAAATATAACCAACCAATAGGGCATGCATCTGTATAATTAACACCATCAGGACATTGTTTAGGTATACAAGGATAATTTGTCTTGCATGCAGCAGACCAATAAGACTTAGCAGCAGCAGTAAGTAAATATAGCTGCTGCTGCTGCTTGCTGCAGGGGCCCTTATATGCTGCTGTTGCTGCACAAGATGTTCCTTCCTCTATAAAATCCTCAGGACATTGTACTGAATAATCCCTTAGACACTCTCCTCCTCCTGCTGCTGTTTCTGCTGCTGCTGCTGCTGCTGCTGCTGGTGATGGCTGCAGAGGAACATAACAGAATTATGTTGGCTATGCTGCAGCAAAGAGGAACAACACGCAGCAGTAGCAGCAGCAGCAGCAGTAGCAGCAGCAGCAGCAGAAGCAGCAACAGCAGCAGAAGCATAAGCAGCTTACAGGAGTTACTCCCTAAGAAGAATATAAGGTAAATAAATAAATAATAAATAAATAAATAATAAATAAATAAAATAAAATAATTAAATATAATAAGAAGGAAATAAAGGAAATACCTTTGTTATTTCTTTAATATCTTCTTGTGTAAGAGGAGACGTCTCCGTTTTCTGTTTAATTGTATTTATTTATTTATTTATTTATTTATTTATTTATTTATTTATTTATTTATTTATTTATTTATTCTTTTTTTTTCCTTTTTCTTAATAAAGACTTAATTACCTGCTGAAGATCATGTAATATATTATCACGAAATGCTTCTGATTCAGATCTTCCTGCTGCTGCTGCTGCTGCTGCTGCTGTTGCTGCTGTTGCTGCTGTTGATTCTTCACTTTGCCCAGATTGTTGCATTCCAGCCTGCTTCTCTAATATAGAATTAGGGTTTAGGGTTTAGGGTTTAGGGTTTATGGTTTAGGGTTAAGTGTTGGTGTTAAGAAGAGAGAGGTATATAGATTAAATAGATTAAATTATTAAGAAGAATATTTACCGTATTTATACCAAAAGTTAATCATGGCAAATATACGCGACGCTTCCTCCATGATTTTCGTTAAAAAATTTCCTTTAGATCGCGCCTTTTCTTCTTTTTCTTCTTCTGGTTGTTCTATAGGTGGCACTCCTCCCATGGATTCTTCTATATTTTTATGTGTTTCCTCCATTTGTTGGGATAATTCTTCTTTAATTAATTCTTTTTCTTTATATGTAGGCTGTGTTTGTTCATAAGGACGTGCTATAGGCGGAGGTCGTGAAGGTGCACGAGGAAGCTCGGGGGGGGAAAATGCGAAAGGGGAAATTGAATTTTTATTTTGTACATTCTCTCTTAATGCTATAACTTTATATTTATTGTAAATAATTAAAATAGTAAAAAATATCTCTATTTTCATGGTTTATCTTCCTTCATTCTTATTTTTTCCTGTTGTATTTTTCTGCTTTCTTTCTGAATTGCGTCGTGCAGATTTCGGGTGTATAGGCAGCTCGTAACGATACTCACAATATTCAATTAACAGCGACTATTCACTTTTTAAAAAGAATATGTTTTTAGTTTATGGCAATTTGCCATAAAAATAGCAAAAAGATGTTTATTTACATCTTAATGCCTTAAAAAGGAATTATTTATTTATTTATTTCTTTTTTTTTTTTGTGGGTTTTCTTTTACATAAAAAACCCTTAGTGTTAAAGGGAAAAGGATCAAGAACCAACACGAACTAAGAGGGAAAGAAACCCTCTTGTTTTTGATTTCTTCTTATGGATTATTATTTGCTTACTATTATTATTTGCTGTTATTTGCTGCTGCTGTTGATGGTGCTCCTTGATTAGCAAATGCCAGGAAGAAGAGGAGAGGACTAAATAAAAGGCAAAAAAGAAAACAGGAACAAAACGACAAAAAACAACAACTGCAGCAGCAGCAACAACAGAAGAGGTGTTGCATGCAATAAGAAGCAACTTATATCTACAAGGAAAAAGCAAGCAGCAGCAAACAGTAAAAAAGATGTGTTTCTTTCTTTTATTACTACCATCTATAATAAGAGGAGAGAAGAAGGAAGAGAATAAGGATAAAAAGAAGAAAAAAGGAGAAAAAGGATTATATTAATATATTGAACTTACATAGGTGTCTTTTTCCCTGTATTTGTTGCTGCAGGATCATGAGGATGAGCAGCAGCAGCAGCAGCAGCATTAGCAGCAGCATTAGCATTATAAAGAGAAGGATGAATATGAATATAATGAGTTAATTCTTGTCTATTAATAGATGATGAATAAATAGATCCATTTTCTGCTGTAAATACACTTAATGTATAATTATAATTATTAAATATTAAATATTCTTTTATTAATTCATTTATTATTTTTACCTCTATAGGAGGAGAAGGTATTTTATCCATTATATTATTATATGGCTGAATTCATCACAAATAAATAATATAATTTATTTATTCATTTATTTATTCATTAATTAATTAATTATATTATTATCTATGTATGTATGCATGCATGCATGCATGCAGTTGTTGTTGTTGTTGTCTATTTTTTTGTTTTTACTCTTTTTTTGTGCCTGTTTGTGTCCTCTTATACCTTTTTTCTTTGTGCTTATTTTATTTATTTATTTATTTATTTATTTATTTATTTATTTATTTATTTATTTACTTATTTATTATTTATTGTATTGGTAGGTCTATAAAGAGGTATTTATATTTATGTCTCTATCCTCCATTTCTTTTATTTATTTCCTTTCCTCTGCTTACTAATTAATTATTTAATTAATTAATTTATTTATTTATTTTATTAATTTAATTAATTAATTAATTAATTAATTAATTAATTAATTAATTAATTAATTAATTAATAAATGTACCTTTTCTTCTAATACTTTGAATAATTCCGTTAATAATTGTGCCCTTAATGTACGAATTGTACCCCGAGACTCTAATGCCTCAGTAACTGCATTTATTAAACATTTTATACTTTCTTCTGCCATCTTTATTATAATTAATTAATTAATTTATTTATTTATTAATTAATTAATATTTATAATAATAAATTATATATAATAATAATTGTAATAATTGTAAGGGTAAAAAGAAGGAAAAGAGAGATAAATTTAATGATGCTAATATATAAATATATATGAACTACGCAGTTATATATTTTATTTATTTATATAAATAAATATAAATTAAATAAATAAAATAATAATTAAATAAAAAAGAGGAAATAAAAAAGATATTTATTGATGTTTTTATGGTTTACAAACAGTTAATGTATAAAATAGCAAACAAAAAGTGCACACAAATCGTGCAGCAGCAGCAACAGCAGCAGCAGCAGCGGCAGCAATAGCAGCAGCAGCAGCAGCAGCAGCAGCAACAGCAGAATCAACTAAAGGATATGATGGTAAGAAATATATAAAATATAAATAAAAATAAAATAGTAAATATAAAAATAAAAAGGAAAAAAAAGAAAAAAGAAGAAAAAAGAAGAAAAAAGAAGAAATATATGTATATATAGATATACATGATAGACACCACCGGACCACCAATGATGAATATATTTAATTAATTAAATAAATAAATATTCTTTTTATTTATTTTTTTTAATTATTTAATTTAATTTAATTTATTTATTTGTATGTACTTATTTTTATTAACAAAAATAAGCAATTTATTTCCTTATTTCCTTCCTTTTCCCTCCCTCCCTTTCCTTGTGTACACACCGCAGTCGTCTGTCTTGTTTATACAGCAGAAAAGGGGAAGACAAAGTATTTATATTTGAAGGAAATATTTAATTTATTTGTTTTATTTTATTTATTTTATTTATTTTATTTATTTTATTTATTTTATTTATTTTATTTATTTTTAATAAACAATTTTATTACATTTTTGTACAATAAAAAGAGGAAATAATAAAAAGGAATGGGCCCCACGGGGCACGCGGTGTATGTGCATATACACCTGAATAAAGAAGATGAATAAATTATTTTTTTGGAGATTTTCTTCTTTATTTATTAAATTCATAAATATAATTAATTACTTTATCTGCAATAGGAGACACTCGCTAATGCTACAGCAGCAGCTGCAGCACCAACAACAGCAGCAGCTACAAGGGTAAGTGTTATAATACAGTTGTCTATAATATGTTCTCCTCTATTTATATTTAATTTAATTTAATTTAATTAATTTAATTTAATTAATTTAATTAATTTAATTTAATTAATTTAATTAATTTAATTAATTTAATTAATTTAATTAAATTAATTTATTTTTTTTTTCTTTTTTTTTCTTCTTAGACAAAATAAGAAAGAAATAAATAAAAAATATTCTTTTGATTTTCTTTCTTCAAGTTTTTGTATACAAATACATCGTAAGTATTTATTAATTAATTATTTTATTTATTTATTTATTTTATTTATTTTATTTATTTTATTTATTTTATTTATTTTATTTATTTTATTTATTTATATTTATTAATCCCCAACACCATTTATCTTCTTTAGGGTTTAGGGTTTAGGGTTTAGAGTTGTCCTCAACCTTTCGCTCAACTATGTATTCTTCTGATTGTTGTTGTTGCTGCTGCTGCTGTTGCTGCTGCTGCTGTTGTTGTTGCTGCTGCTGCTGCTGCTGTGTATTAGATGAGGAGAAGGGTATATTATATGTTGGTAATTTACCTTGGGGTGTATCGACAGAAGAATTAAAAGAAAAGTTGAGGGTTTATATACCCGCTATATCTGTACAGATAATTAGCCAGCCTGTTGCTGCTGCTGCTGCTGCTGCTGCTTCTGCTTCTGCTGCTGCTGTTGGTTATGCTATTGTGCTGCTTCCTTCTATTAAGGCAGCAGCAGCAGCAATAGCAGCAAAACATAAAATAGAAGTAAGAGGAAGAAGACTTTTCCTTTGGCTATACAATAGCCCTCAATGCCGTCAGTCATTATCCTGCTGCTGCTGCTGCTGCTGCTGCTGTTGCTGTTGCTGCTGTTGCTGCTGTTGCTGAGAGCATCTGCATGTTATGCATCTAGCTGTATGTATTGCTGCCGTCTATAAAACAAAAAATAAATTAAATTAATAATAATAATTATATTTATTTGTTTATTATTATTGCTGCTGCAGCAAGAGATAAATATATAGAAGGAAGCGACACTTTATTTATTGATAATCTGCTGCTAACAGCAACAGAAGCAACTTTATATAAACTTGCTGCTGCTGCTGTTGCTGCTGCAGGAGCAGCAACAGCAACAGCAACAGCAGCAGCAGCAAAAGTTCAGAGAACTTTTATAGCAAGAGATAAAGAAACAAATAAACCTCTTGGCTATGGATGGATACAGATGCAGTCTGCTAAAGATGCTGCTGCTGCACTGCAGCAACTGCAGCAACTTCAGCAGCAACTGCAGCAACAGCAGCAGAGGGCAGATTGCTGCTGGCGGGTCTACAGCTGTTTTACCCCTTATCATTTTATCTAACTATATAAACCTATTTCTTTATTTCTTCTCTCTATCTGTCTATACACCCCATACAATTATTATGCATGCATGCATGCATGCATGCATGCATGCAGATACCGGTGTATATAGTAATAATATTAGCTAGTATATGCATGCATTCTTTCCTTTTATTAAATAGAACAGCAATTAATATTTACTGCTTGCCTATTGTTGTTGCTGCTGCTGCTGCTGTTGCTGCTGCTGTTGCTGTTACGAACAACGTTAATAGCATAATGATGAATAATAAAGATATTAATAAATAAAAAATAAAATTATTAATTAATTAATTAAATAAAAAGATATTTATATATTTTATTTCCTCTCCCTTCTTCTTAAGGGAGGATATAAACAATCATAAAAAAATATATAAATAAATAAATAAAATATATTTACATATAAATGCAATATATGCAGCGGCATATACTGCCTCTTATATATATATATTAT
>NW_013564421.1:0-9667 GCF_000499605.1 Eimeria maxima | reverse complement strand
GTTAGGGCAGGCACCAATAGACAAGGACGAAGTCGGTGCAGACCTTCCGCTTCATATGACATCTTTGACATCTGCGAAATATGTGCTGATGTCGTATGGGTACTCTGGCGAGCTCGAATGACGATTGTAAAATTTCATACAATCATAAGTTCCACCTGCTTCATAGACAAAAATAAGTTGACTAATAACGACAAACCAGAAACACCCGCCCTCACTGCTTGTTCCATTGCTTGCCGTGTTACCGAGTGGCTACACGGCGACCTCGATGTTACGCCTTTATGCGGACAGCATCGTTCCTTACAATGTTGGTGTTGGGAGGGCTATCAGCGGCCGCCAGCAATTCGAGAGCAATGTTTGCGCAAAAGCTGCCACCAAGCATACCTGTGCTGGCCATTAATAGTGCTTAACGTTTTAAGCAAACCGCTGTCTAGTCGCTGCTGCTTGCTACCATATATTCTGGGGCAGAAGTGGTGATGCACCAATTCACCCACATCTACTGCAAAGTCTTGCACTGTCTTGCAAATGCACATTGTAGTGGCGAAGCACGCCACTCCAGGGGATTCTAGGTGAGACCATGGACTAAACAAAATGGTCGCCTTCCATTTATTAAACACCAGCTGGAAAGCACTGAGCGCATGTACATACAGTAACAGTGGTCGTATACGTTTCAGGCCCTACTCGTAACTGCCGCAACCAGTTAAATATAGCGTGTTTCAGGCACGCTACGGAATGTGCTGGCTGCCAAATTCTTCGCATCCCCGTAACATTGGCTGCTTAGCATCTGCATACTGGCTGGTCAAAACAATTTGTCATCGCAATACTGTTGAACGCTTCGCCACTCCGCCGTCCTGTCCCACGCACACTAATGCATAACGCCAAAGGGCACCTACACAAGCAAGCCTTTCCACTCTCTGCCAAATACTGCATTTGATTCCGTGGGAAGAGGAAACGCATCTCAGTTGTGGCAAGCGAACTGTGCACGACCGGTATGACTGCACGTCAATTTGCCTGTCTGTTGTCTGTCTATCCTTGCCGATTCGGTACCTATCCACAGATCTACGAGGATCGGAATTATTACAAACGGAGAGGACATATATATTGCATGAACCAAAATGGCTTGTATCAGAGTTAGTCGCATTTATGGAACAATGCCACGAACGCCCATCCACGATAAAGCTACTCGCAAAAGCACTAGTGGCACATTAGCTGATGGCATCTACTGCGAAAAAAAAGACACCCTTAACTAACGGTTATTCATTCATTCGCTTAGGTGCCACACGGATTTCTGCAGATTATGTTGAACATGCTGTCAGCCTCCCCCTCACCATTGCCGCCTTCTGAATAATACCTGCCATTATGCATGCCCGCGGTGATTCAATACTCTTACACATATCAACCCAATGCTACTGTTTTGTGCCAGTGTACACTAAAATATCTTCTGTAATATTAGACTAGCTCGGCAGAATATTTTGCAACGAGGAAGAACACCTTCCGGCCAGATAAATAGACAGGGCATGCTCGAAAAACCAATTCCTACTTCTCACACTGTAACGTCATACATGCACACCCATACAAATGCAGATTCACTCAAGCCATGCCATCTGACAGGCGAAAACGTCACAGAACTAATAACGGCGCCAAGGCGAAGCTTGCGTTGTAGTGGAGTACTGCCTGGTAAACGGAGGATTATCCGCTTGTCATACAACAGATGGCTTCGCCACACAACGGTACCAGACGCGTGCAAACACAATCTATACCCACTTACGTACATGGCATGCGGCAAGCACCACATGGGTTCAGCAGGCCGATGTGCAGCTTCCCGTATGCATTTGCCTACTGGATTGAACCGCCATGAGCACCCCCCGGAGCTCGCACGATGACCAGGAAAGCGTAAACGTATGCCGCCTCACTTCGAACACACAACACCTTAAATAACGGAGGCAGACCACAAAGACCCCCATGTCTTACGGGTTTCATCTACTTCTGTGTTTCACAATAACTACACGGAGCTGTAATGGCTCTTGCGCTCTTTTTTGCTATCGCGGTGCAAAATGCAAAACGCCTACTGCCATACACACGCGAGTTCGTGCACACTGCTCCCAAACGTTCGATACAAGCTGCGTGGTCTCAGCAGCATCATAAAACGTATTGCACTGCGCACATAATGCGTCGACCACTCAATGAGATATGTTAAAATGTTATGCCCCGCCTTGCAAACCCATATACCACTTGTCAGAACCGACCCTCATTAAGGTGGAACAGGACGTAAAGAACAAAACGCGTCTCATCATTTCAACTTCATAAATCGGTACGTCTGCACATCTCAGTCCGTGCTGGTTCATAGACAGCATGCAGCCTAGCAACACTGTTAAGACCGCCCACCACACGCTAATTAGTTTCGTGATTCATCCTTGCTACAAGCACTTCACGCTGCAAACTATATAGGATCCCCGCTGCACTATCTCATCATTTCCATACATCCTGGTCATATGATCACGCGATGGTAACTTCAGCGATGGCGTCGCCATCTTGAGTCCCGCAAGCAAGTGCACGCAAACTGCATAATCCAACGACGATCAGGCATCCACCTCCGCTAATTGCCCGCCAAATGCGGCATGATCTCCTGTAGGCAACCAAAGTTATGTAAACCACAGAACACGCACAAAGCGCAGACACAATACGCTGCTCCCACCTGCCACGTAATGCGCCGTATAGATTCTGCATCACCTGTTCACTGACATTGGCTGCAACGCCATACTCTGCCTCTTAAATGCAAATTGCAGCGCCCCGATATATGCCGCAGCAGCAAACACCAGAGAAGACCTTCGCTAAAGCCAAATGCGCTTTCGTATATTATCAGACTCTAACTCTATATCGGCGCGCATGCAGATATACATTTGTGCTGGGACGCGCACAGCACCACCCACACCGTGACGTCGAATTTCTTCCGGGTCCTTTATATTTGGTACAAACAACTCTAGGTTCGGGACCCACCGCATACCTGCAACTCTGCCACCGCCTCATCTAATTTTTTTCTGGCCCAACCAGCAGTCAATTGTAGCGTAAGAGAAGGCTTCGCCACAACGTCCGCGTACACAAGTCCCACAAGGCGTTATACCCAACACGAACCAGCCTAACGAATATTGCCAAACCGGAAACATCCGCTTGCACTACAGCCGTCGTCCTTGAGTTTGCGGTAGTCCACAGCTATGAAAAGCTCCAGCGGTTTCGCGTGCCTTCCTGCAGAAATAATCAGTATTTATACAATTCATGGCGCCCGCGCCAACGCAATTGGCTGCCCTCCCCTATTTCCCCGATGATCTAACTCTAAACCTAACCAGGCAACTCCCCAAAGCTGCCAACGCACCTGGAACGAATCACTACATGGCTATTGCTCTCTAGACCTGCATAATGCGCTGCAAATATACTGCCGCAACAACTCACAAACGGCGCTCGCCACCGCAGACTCAATCGTGCAAATGCAGGTCGCCATCAAAGGACCTGAAACGCGAACCTTTCTATAAATCCTGCACGAAGGTGAATAGGCGTCACTTGCCTTACGGGTGCTCCAAAGTGCTATGGCTCGTAACGCATTCCCCCGCCACATCCACATTGGTTGCTTATCATCTGCTTACTTTCTGGCCAAAACAAGAAACTGTCGCAACGCCGTTGAAGGCTTTGCCACACCACAGCCCAAGCCAGCAACGCTTCGAACAAACTGCGTAACTCCATATGATGCTTACACAAGCAGGGACTACACCTCTCTGCAGAAAACTGTGGAGACTCCTATTGGACGAAACGCCTTGTGTCAACCGTGGCAGGTGCTCATTATGACATACCTATATTCTTCTTAAACATAATATACTCGTGCAACCTTATTTGATCCGGCGATGTACGTTTGCCCGAACCCAGCCCCAACTAAACACCAAAATACAGCAGCATGCATGGCGCATCATCCTCGAATCGCTCCCTGCTTGAAGCGCAACTACAGTCGGAAGCCTTCACAACAGAGGATACGTTCCATGTGCATGAAACACGGTGTCCTAAGTCAGGTTCATGTTCTTCAGATTATCCAAGCCCCTAGACAACTCGGCATATACAACGGCATATGCTACTATACGATTCAGACAAATCATGGCATAAAGCATATGATGCCTCGTGTGCGTGAACCAATGACCGCTGCAACCTATTCGTCTTGATGGTGAAGCCCTCCGAATGCCCATCCGTGACGAAGCAAGCTGAAAACAGAAAATGTAGAGCATTCGTAAGTTGCACGTACACCCCCTTTTCCACTTCTGTCCTTCGACAACGATTGCCATCCTGCATAACAAGGCTATTCACCAATTATACTAAACGTCTGACACAAATCACATCACGATAGTTGCTTGAACCCACCTGCCGAACTATGCATAATAATGCCGCAAAGATTCACCAGCATCGCTTGCTGTACACGACTCCGTCGGGCAAACGTACATCGCCGGATCAAATAAGGTTGCACGAGTATATTATGCGTAAGAAGAATATAGTTATATCATAATGAGCACCTGTAGCCTCTCACATTTCGGCATCATATGCCTACGCTCATGCATCTGCATATCCGTGTCTCCCATACATGCCTCCCACCAGATAACCTAAGAAACAAACAGTAGTCATACCACCGAACACCCGATGAGTTTTCCTATACCGTTGCCTATAACGCCATACAAGCTTGTCAAACCAGATGTCCCTTGCAACGGAAGAGAAGGGTTCGATTCTCTGCAGCAATAGAAGTGCGCACAGACACTGCATGGCCCCAAGATGCTCGCAAGTTTGCCTCCGGTAGCTCTCCACCAAATGCTTCGAACTCTAGCTTTTTGTCAGACGGAGTTGATCTTATAAATAACCATTCTGGCCGACGCATTGTTCAAACCAAGTATAGGACGATGCAGATGACCGCACGGGGCAGCGTGGCCGACTGCTGTTCAATTCGAGGAGCAGACCCACTCCTGAGGGTTCAGGAACTACGTCAAACACTGCGTGCGCGCAGACTCAAGGCCGACTCCCCGTTAGCTTCCGCGTTGTATGCTGAAGCGCTATTGTGAACTGTGCTGTGGGATGCCTACCTCGGAAGACGATTGGTAAAAGTGAATCAACATTTTTCCACCTCTATGCGGGCGTCAAGCACCTGAATCAATCTCACCATGCCAGAAGCGCCCCCTTGACCCTAGGGCTTTATCTTGCGTTTGTGCTACACACAACACACACAACAAGCTACATAATGATGTAGCAGTTACACCTTCTTTCTTGCATCCAACAACAGTCTTTTTACAAAATTCGTGTTAGTACCGCGTGCAGCAGGTGGCCGCGCGTTCGAATTGGTGACCTTCGCAGAAAAATTATTATCATGCGTAACACCACTGCCGCCAAGAGATAGCCAACTTTTGGCACGAACCTCAGCGTATTCGCTTTCTCCTCCTACCTGAGGCAACTGAAACATTCTGATCGCATCCAGGTATTCGTACATGTTCGCAATCAGACCGACTAAAGCCTGAACCCCCACTTATGTGCCTACCAAGAGATGAACGTGCTTCGCGAGCTACAGGTTTGATACGATCTGAGCTGGTTGCCAAAGGTTTTGGGCACCTGCAGCTGTGGCTGAGAGCTATGTGCGTACTTGCTGGTTATGCCGCGGCGACACCGTCAAAAGCTTCGGTACTCCGCAGCCATCAAACTTGCGCACACAAACTGCATACCCAAACACTATGCTTGCAAGTGCAAGCTCTTCAGGTCGACTCCTTGTGCCACGTATACATTGGCGGGCAGACGAACCGGATTTCAACCACTGCAGCAAACGAAACCAGCTCTAACGACAAGTGCAGGACGATACAACTGAAAGCATTGAGTACCCATGGTCAATTGCCGGCTGGTTGGCCTCGAGCGGAACTATGCAATACGAAGGAGACATACCATGTGCGTGATTACTGTAAGGCGACATAAATACCACCGATTCCAAATTAAAAAATGGCATTGCTTGTTTTAAGCAAAACAAAAACACTTAGGTGCATCACCATCTCCGCATCTTCTGTGCCAGTGTCAGACAAAATTCCACAATTCCTGCTGGATGCGCCTTTAGGCTCCCCTTTTCCACTTCCGTCATCCGACAACGGCTGCCATCCTGCATAAAAAGGCTATTCGCCAATTATTCTAAACGTCTGACACAAATCATATCGCGATAGTTGCCTGCTTCCACCACATAATGCCGCAGAAATTCATCAGCATCGCTTGCTGTGCACGACTCCGTCGGGCAAACGCACATCGCTGAGCCGAATCAGCTTGCCAGGTATACTATTCGCAAGAAGATTGCTGTATCATTATGAATGCCTACCGGCGCTCACACTTCAGCATCATATGCCTTCGCCCATGCACCTGCGCAGCCATGCCTACCACCAAAAAACCTAAGAGAGTAATAGTACTCATGCCACCTAACATCGGAGGAATTCGCTTCTAACGTCATACAGTCTGGTCAAAAAAGGTGGCGCTTCCAACGCAAGCGAAGGCTTCGACACTCTGCCTCAGTAGACGCGCACACACAAGTTTCTTATCCCAATTGCGCTAGCACATTTACGTCTGCTGGGTGTTAGGTTCGGCAAATTGAGCTCTTCGTATACGCCTGTCGCCAGATGGAACAGCATGTAAACTGGGCATCTGAAGCAATTGCATGCTTCAAGGAAAATGCGGGGCAATGCATCTGCATATAAGAGGAGTTGCTGTTGAATTCGCCCTTTTTGTTTGAGGAACGACAATGGAAGGTGTTCAGCGTGACGTAAGAAAAGTACTGCGTGAGCGGTGGTCGAGGGCTTGCCTGGCGTTTGCGGCTGTCTATTATGCTGCAGTGCTGTGACCCCTTTGCGAGGTCAAGCCACGTCAAGCCCGAACGGCAACGCTTGATGCATACGCAAAGTGCACCTTGCTCCGAACGCGACACAGCAAAACTAATTGCTCAAAACCTTAGACACTGGACCTTTCGGCATGGCCGCCAGCATACCCTCTGAAAAGTAGCAGCACACGTCAGCGCGCAGACAAAATGAATTTGAATCGCGTTTTTCAGAGTTCTCGCCCTCCATGCCATTTTCTTAACGTATGATATTCCAGGAGCTCGAGGGAGACACCATACGGCTAAGGCCCAACATGATGCGTCTGGCGGCATGGGGCGCCAAGGTTGTATCGCTTCCCGCTTGAACACGGACGGTAATCGAACAACTTCAATATAACGCATAGAACGAGGCGCCCTTAATCATATTCGCTAATGACGTTTAAACACCATGTGCTAGCTGCTCTGCGACGACTAAAGGCCGGAAAACATGTCGGCGACAGAATCAAATATTACACCTCGTCTAAGCAAAGCGAGCATAAATAATTTCGGAACCCTAGAGCGCATCCACCGTCTCCCGATTTCTTTACGGTCAGTGTAGGGATACGAGAAGAGGCGTCGAACGTGTCAGTCTCGCGAAACCACACCGTCGCGTCCAAACACTTCACCCATGGTGATACCGAAGACGCACATGACTAGAACACGGATATCCGTCCTGCCCGGGCTTCATTTCAGACTGCAGCGTCAGGAGGCGGCATCCACGCACAGATGCACCCATGTTTGTCGACATACAAGCTGGAACGCAAGAATGCTCATACCCCCCGTTATCCACAAGCCATTCGCTGCTACACCCAGCAAGCACTGCGCTGCAAACATCACTCATCCAGCGAGAACGGTCCTCAGCGTCGGCTGGCGCCAGGCAAACGTATCCTGCAGCGCCATATCCCTTCTTGACAAATATCAAAGTAAGTGAACAACCAAAGAACTAAAGCACAGCCTTTTGTACTTCCCAAATGTAATCCCAAAGCAGACGAAAATGCATATTTGAAATTTAACGTCCACAATAATTGCCAGATTTCGGCTTCATTAGTCCGCTCGCACGCAGATAATCAAGCACGGCTGCCCTCATACCATCTGGGAAGTCAACAGTGCACCTAGGCCCTCGGTGAATATCTCGGTGAATATCCGTTTACGTGGCGATTTCCATACTTGGAAGAAGCTGTCCTAACTAGCTAGCGCTTCGTAATTCTGCAACTTGCGCCCCTTGTTATGCGCATACTTCCTGGTCAAATGGTGAGCAACCGAAACGCCAGAGAAGGCCTCACCGCACCGCGGTACTAAATGCACTCGAACAAACTCCATACTCACAGGATTTTCAGGGATTGAGGTCCTCTAACCGCCAACTTCAGTGCAAATTGGTTGTGGAGGGCGGTGGTTCTTCCAACGAGGGCAGGCAAGCTCGCTGCGAGAATAATGCCAAATAGAGCAAGATGCGTCTGGCTTGATGAAGTAACATCGTGTAAACCCTGCTTGTTGGAAGGCAAGAGTACAAACAACTGTCCAAAAGGTAATAAAAGCATCAAGTGCGTGCAGAACGAGGACCTGCTTGTCGTTGACCTCCGCCCACTATGTAGATGCAATATGAAGAGCTTGCCGTGAAGCCCCGCTCTCCAACAAAACGGTGACATATTATTAACTCCAACATACTCAAATTCAAAAGAGCTGCATCCTCACCAAACCGGAACTGGAACCTGACCTAGAGGTTCTTCACTTTTTGTGTTATCCAGGAGTCATGCAGCGCCGTAGAGGTACCAAGTCTTCACACGGAATTGCCATAAAGAGGTAATCTTGTTTCCTGCAGAACAACTCGAATAACATGAATAACCCGTCCTACCTTCAACACTACTGCGCATCCGACGAAAGTCATAACTTCGTCCCCAATGCATCTTATAATGTTCCGCGCTGCACGTATAATCCAGATGGCCAGATGAGGCAATCCGGAAAGGCAGGCTCTGCCTCACAAATACATATAGCAAAGCCGAAACACCGCGCCCTAGTACTACTACTACCAAAACTACTAAATACCTAACAAAACCCTAGTTCAGGAAAAACTATCCCCCACTTCCCTTCACGCCTGGACACCTCCAGTCACACATGAACGTATATATTCATGCCTGCCTGCGGACAAGACGAAAGGTAAACTTACCCTACAACCGGCAGTGAGCTAGTTTTCTTTAGACTTATTCAAACTTGCTACAGATCATTTTAGCAGCTATACTCCATGCGCCTCAACAACGTTGGTTCTTTATTGTCTGCATACTTTCTGGCCAGAACAGTTCGTGGCCGCAACACCAGAGAAGACTTCACCACAACGCAGCCGTGCACGCGCACACATAGCCGCAAAACGCCACGGTGATTACGCATGCATGTTGGCCAGCTCCACGCCACATATTCACTTTACCCTTGATAACAAGTGGAGCTGGTTTCAAATATGGCTGGCGAAGAAAACTCCCCTTAATTGCCAACTGCACGAAGATGTAGCCGACTGCATGGTGTGTCCTTCGAGAGTCATTTCTTGTTGGAATGCCGAGGAGAATCGTCGATGTTCAAAACGTGGACGATGTATATTTTTCAGAATATGAGGCACTTTGCATTACTTTTGTGCCTAGCACATTTTTGTAACGTGGTACAGACCCACTGCTACAATATGCCCGGCTCGAGTGAACAATAGACACACATTCACAAATTGAACCTCAACCGAGCTCAAGATAGTTTAACTAATGCCATTAGAACAAGGGCATCCGCCTGTGCTGCACT
>NW_013564420.1:0-47500 GCF_000499605.1 Eimeria maxima | reverse complement strand
AGCAGCAACAGCAACAGCAGCAGCAAATGCTTCTGCTGCTGCTGCTGCTGTAAAAGAAACAAAGAAAGAAAAAGAAAAGAAAGAAAGAAGACAGCATTATTTTATTTTATTATTTTGTTTGTTTACCTACAACTATATTTTGTTAACTATATTATACTATATATAATATATTATTAAATAATAATATATTATAATAATATATTATATATAATATATTATTAATATTAATATTTTATAATAATTATTTATATTAATAACAATAATAATAATATTGTTATATATCTACTCTCTCTGTGTATCCCTATAAAGATATTCAGGTGTATATACAGCAAAGAGAGTATAAAAAAACAAATAAGAAAAGAGAAAAAGAGAACTAATAACAAAAGAGAAATAAAAAAAAGATAAAAAAGAGTTTATTTATAACTAAATTCCTTTATAGGAAGAATTAATTATATATTTATATATAAAAGAAAATAAATAAATATTTATTATATTTTTCCTGTTTTTCCTTTATATACAGGAAAATAATATACAAGAAATTATTTATTTCTTTTATATATAAATAATAAAACAAAAAACTAAGGAAAATATTTATTATTTACTATTTATTTATTTATTATTTATTTATTATTTATTTATTTACTATTTATTATTTATTATTTATTATTTTAGTACATCTGTGCCTCTATATTAAGAAGGCATAGATAGTTATTCTTATATATATATATATATATATATATATTATTTATCTATTTATTTATTTATTTATTTATTTATTTAGTAGTGTACACCGAATCCCGCAGTTTGTTCATAATAGGAGTATTTTTCTTTTTTTCTTTTTTTCTTTTTTTTCTTTTCTTCTCTTAATTCATCTATTTCTTCTTCTTTTTCTTCTTCTTTTTCTTCTATTTCTTTATCCCCTTCTTCTTGTTCCTCTTCTCTTTTTCTTTTTTCTTTATGTTTTTTTTCTTTATGTTTCTTTTGTTTACTAGGAACAACAACTAGACAACTATAATCATTATTTTCTTCTTTTTCTTCTTTTTCTTCTTCTTCTTCCTCTGCTGCTGTAGATGAATTATCTAAATAATATTCCTTTTCTTTTTCTTTCTTCTTTTTCTTCTTTTTTCTTCTTTTTTCTCTTGTTAATTCATCTATAGTAAGCTGATGCTCTCCTTCTTCCTCCTCCTCTTTTCTTTCTTCTTCTTTTTCTTCTCCCTCCTCCTCCATCCTATTTGCTATTTTATGTTTCTTTTTTTCTTTTTTCTTTTTGTGTACTATTTCTTCTCCTTCTTCTTCTCCTCCTCTTTCTCCTCCATCTTTCCCCTCTTCTTCCCTTTCTTCTTCTTGTTCCTCCTCCTGTTGGTATTCTGTCTCTATTTCTTCTTCATTATTTTCTTCTTGTATATAATTATCCATTTCTCTATTTTTATGTTTTTTTTTCTTTTTTTCCTTCTTTTTTTCTTTATTTTCTTGTATTGTTTCCTCTATTAGATGTGATGGTAATCCATCAGTAAATGAATTCTCTAATAGAGCAGCAACTGCAAGTTCTTCTGCATTTTCTTCATCTGCTGCTGCTGCTGCTGCTGCTGCTGCAGCTAATAATAACGGATCATTTTCTCTTGCTGCTGCTTCTGCTGCTTGCTGCTGCTCATCTTGTATATAACGAGGACAACCACGAGGAGGAGCATTAAGAGGACACGCCCTTATTTGTGTTAATCTTTCCTTAAGACGTGCTAATTCTTTTGCTGCTGTTGCTCTCCTTTTTCTCCTCATTTTCTTCTTTAATTTATCCTCTGACCAATTTTTTTCTTTTCCTTTTTTTTTTATTTCCTCCTCAAGATTCTGCTGTACGTACACCGGAAGTGCAGCACGAAGTAGTCTTGCTGCATCTTTTTTTCTTGTCTTATTTAGACGATATTCGTGCTGCTGCAGCAGACGAGGCACTGCTACCTCTATAGGTACTCCTTCTTCCCTCATTATACTTCCTGCTGCTTCCTTTAATACAGATAGCTGTAGGGAAGCAGGAACAAAAGGAAGAATATCTAACCATTCAATACCTCGTAGACCAGGAGGTAGCTGCTGCTGCTGCTGCAGCAGCAAACGACCAAGGCACCGTAATACATGACGCAGCACAACAGGACGAGGATTTGCTTGCATGCGTTTATATAATTCCTCAGGTAATATAACTAAATTATATACACAACGTAAGCATGCATGCGATTTTAGGGGAAAAGTTTCCTCCCTTATTCGTTGCCATGGTATACCGAAGCAAGGAAGCTCCTCTCCTGTCTTCTGCTGCACCTCCTGCAGCAGCAGCACCTTCTCCTCTGTATTTAATCTAGTAGCAGCAACAACAGCAGCAGTATTTACTGCAGCAAGATTAGCTTCTTCTCCTTCTCCTTTTCCTGCTGCTGCTGCTGCTGCTGCTGCTTTATCCTCTAATGCATGCAGTAACTCTGCCTCTAATTCATGTAGACGGGGCTGCACAGTTCGCCATCTATCGCATACATCTGCTGGTCTCCTATTCAATATATTTCCTATCTTTACCCATCTTCCTCTTAGGGAGGAAGGAAAACGTCTAGCTAGCAGCAGCAGCTGATGCGTCTCCTCCTTAGACCAGACTCCTCTCTTAACACTTCCTGTTATACGACGACGAATATATCCATAAACAGACACAAAGGGTCTATCAGGAAGGCAACGAGCAATTGCCTGAAAACGGCCAGCACTTTTCTTACCTAGATTCCCTGTTAAACTTTGTACAGCCTCCTCTAATGTACTAAATCCTTCCCTCTGCATATATTGATCTAATGCTTCTTCTATTATTAACTTCTCCTCTGTTGTAAATGGTCCTTTACGATAGTTTATACCACTACGTGCATGCAAACGCCACAGACCCTTTGCACCAGGACCCGCAAGCTCCAATAGTTGCAGCTGATCCGCAGAAAATGTTTCTTCTCCTTTTGTCACCACTTGAGAGGAACCAAAAGGAAGCAAAGAAGGGGCAAGAGCAGGTACATACACCGGAGCTTCCTTAGGGATCAGCACACGTTCATCTTTTGGAGGTTTCCCAGATGATGATTTTTTACGCTCTTTCTTGCTCTTTACTTTGCCACTCTTTGAAGAAATCGGAAGATATTCAGAGGAAATTCCCTCAGAAGAGAGAATACCAGCGGATTCCGCTGGTTGCTCCGAGTTGCAAACCGCGTCATTTGACTCGGGTTCAACTTTTACGGTTAACCTCTTGAGCCACTCTTGCGGAGTATCTCCGCAACTGTTGTCTTCTCTTGAGTCCGAAACCATCGACAAACTCAAAACTAATGATAAAAATAACCTAAAATATATAAGTAAAACAAATTACCCTCGGCAACAACCGGAAGGCAATGCCAGACCGTAGGCAGAAACCCACGGCATTTCCGGTGTATATGCAGCTACAGCCATCAAGCTGCAGCCTACGTGAGGCGTTTCTTCAAACAGAAACAAAGGAATTTATTAGTGAAAGAGATAAACATTCTGCAGAAGTCCAATATTCAAAGGTAACAAGAACAAGAACAATCGTTAACTATGTGCAAGCCCCAACTCCCATTCACAGGCCAAACGGAGGCGTTAAAAGGGACGATCCGGGAACAAAATCAATCGAATAGCCCTTTTAGTTTATAATAATTGCAAACAACTAAAAATAATTTGCTAAAAATAGGAGTGTTTGATGTTTCAATGCAGTTTCTTCCCTTACATACAAACATCCTTGGGGCTGTCTATGCAAGATGGGGGGTGTTCGTGTATTCAACCCCTTCCTGTTACTTTTTAGTGGTAGCAAATGGTTTTAGATCGTACAAAATGTTTGTTTAATTAAGAGGGAATATCCAATAAAAGAAAATTGGAAGAATATCAATAAACAACGAAGAACCGTGCTACGCAGCCGACGAGATGGTTTGGTATCGAGGGTGTTGTATAGAGGGAATACAGGGGAAAAAGGAAAGAAATGTTCAATTGTTTAGTTTATAATGCTATCTAACATGTTTTATTCCTGAATATGGACTATAATGTAGCATTTAAGTCATTATTGCCCTCCTTCCTCTTAGGTTTCCCCCTCATAGGAACCTCGATATGTACCAATCAGTGTCTTATATTCTCTTCGTTAGCTGTTTAGCCTATTAGATAGCAACAGATAGCAGCAACTAAATATTATATAAATTCGCTAAGGAGTATTTAATAAATAAATGCATTAAAGTAGATCATTGTTTTCTAACGAGACGGTTGCATGCATCATCATGACTAATTGTTTATAAAATAGTATGTACGGAACAAATTACCTCAAAACGCTCTTAGCCCAATTCATCTATGAGAGGGAGAGGGGAGGGATGAATTAAGGAGAGTTGCTGTTGCAGTCTATATGATATAATTTGCTTCTCTCGATTCCTCATGCTCATCAGCTAATAGGGAGGAAAACATATTCTTTTCTTTATTCTTAGTAGACACGAAGAGGAGGGGCAGATAATGGTGAATGGCAAAGAGAGAGAGAGAGAGAAGAGGAAAATAAATATCTTCTTTTAATTCATATATTTATTGTACTTTCATTGTACTACAGCTCTTACGACTTTCCTCTCGCTACTTTCTTTTCTTCTTAGCTCTTAGCAGAACAAAGGCAACAAACAAAAGAAACTCCTAATAAAGTCTTCCTTTTCTCTTGCCTCCTATGACGATGCTTAGAAGTACGGCATTGTTTATTGTTAGTTTTTTATTGGCAAATAAAGTATAATATTTAATACTTCTTTATTGCATGCACTTAGCGATACGAATGCTCATTGATTCTCCTTCGCTAGGTTCGTACTACAAGGTGCTATATAATAATAATATAAATAATCATATATAGTGTAATATTTGTTTGTGTGTATATCCTTATAAGGGTGTTTATAATCTTGTATATAATACAAATGTATTTAATATATTCATGCACTGTATTATTACTTTATGCAAGTTTGTACAACCAATGGCTATGGAGAGGACAAACAACTTTGCCTCCTGTATACAGAGAGAGCATTGCATGCGTCGCCATTTTCTCACTAAATTAACCATTTATTTTTACTTATCTACGCAAGTTGATGATTCTTTTCTTACTTTTGCAGTTATTATTGCCTACAAGCAGTAGCAGCATCTGCTGCTGCTGCCTGTATGCATTTATAACTTCTTCCCCCACAGGGGTGGCAACCGAAAGATAATAACGAGAAAGAGAAAAAAGGAGACATTTTCTTCTTTATCCGTAGCCACACCTACAAAGCGGGCACTATATATAAATGCATATTTTTGTGTTACTCTTAGCTTTACTTTTATGTGCAGTAGGCATCAACAAATTCGCCAATGTAGCTTTACAGAAACTAGTTAAGCATTGATAAACTACTGCAAGTATATATATGTAAGAAACAAATGGGGATGCATGCGCATATAACGAAATCTAAGGTTCAAGAGAGAGTCCGTACACCCGATGTGCAGTAACACCCTTATTATGCACAAAATAAAGGGGAAAATCAGGAAAAATGCCAACTATGACTACTCATCGGTTTAATTTGCTCTCTGTTGGCTATAAGTTGACAAGCCTGTCAATAAGAACAACTGAATTCAGTTTCGTGCCTCACAAGGAAGAGAAGTGGCTACATATTGCCATCAGGGCACGGCAGTGCACGGCGTAGAGAATAAAAGGTGATTGATAATATTGAATACGAATTGTATTGACATAATCATTTAAAAGAAGAGGTAAATAATATTCCATTTCCTCTTTTGTGCAACTGCGGATATGCACGGCAAGTGGCATCCCCTTGAGCATCTGTTGTCTGCCTGCCTGCGCGCCTCTGCAGGGAATAATATCATACTGCGACGCGATGCGTTGTAGACCAATTGCTTATTTTTCAATTGGAACAAGAAACAATTGTTTAAATCTATTTAGGGGTAGTTTTGAAGAGAAGAAAGCGGTAGACAACTCCCCAAAGGTAGGCACCCGGGGGCACGCCGTCGTGTGGGGGAGAAGCATTCATGTTCTAGAGAGCTAATCTATTCGTTTTTCTTTGATGGTTTGTTTCATTTCATTGATTTGTACGGGTAAACTATTCAATGAAATTAAAGCATCTAAGTTGTAGTATTAAGTAGACTTGTGGCTGCTGCCGGGGTCTTTCTTCCCGCCGCATGCACGTGAGAGAAACTCGTCGTGCGCAGCAGCAGCAGCTGACAGCTGAACTAGGTTTGTGGCTTTTCCCCAAAGCGGCGTCAGCTTGGGTATTTGCGCAGACGTTCGTTTCGTACCATTTCAGCTCATGGACAGCTGAAAGGCGGAGCTGCAGAGCTCTCTACCTCCTCCCCAGGAGCAGCGGCCGGCCGCCTCGAATTGGTGAATAAGGGTACGGCGATATTGTTGTACTTTCGGGGGATATCTTTGCTTGTTCTTCATTGGGCTTCTTTAAAAAGGTGCTTTCGCTGCGGTGTATACACGCTTGCATCACGGATGCTCAAGAGCTGCCCCCTTCTTTTCTGCTGGGGCTGTAGAACCTGATCTATATATCTGCGGCTACAGCAGCAGCACTCCATTTACGCCAAGTCCCTTGTTTTTTTTCCTTCTCCTAATTTACAATGGAGAACGGGGACAGCCGTGGCCGCTCATCTGGCGGTAGCGGCAGCGGCAGCAACAGCAACAGCAACAGCAACAACACGGGTAGTCAAGCTCCCTTAACATCGAAAGGTGCCTTCGACTCTCACCTTTACGGAGAAACTCCCGTTCATCAGTATCTTTCTGAAATTCCTGCAGAAGATGAACAGCCAACTCCCCTTGGTGGTGTATTTGGTGAGGATGCTCACCAATCAAGAGGGGGTGGTGTCGACTCGGTTACCCGTCTAGTAGAGAATGAGAGACGTGCCATGCTTGCTTCCTCTGGTCCTGATGCAGCAGATGCAGCAGCACTGTTGGAGAAAAGAGCAATTGCTGCTAGAGAGGATATGTATAGGAGGCAGAGATTTCAACGTGCGCTGTCACCAGAGAGGCAGGATCCTTTTGCTGCTGATGGAGGAAGGAGAGCAGATGTAAGCGCAAGAAGCTATGCAGATGTTATGGTGGAGCAGCAACTAGATAGGGAGAAACAAGCAGCAGTTAAACAAATTCGAAAGCTGCAGGAGGATGCGGCTATAGCACAACAACTGCTGCAGCAAAGGCAGCAGGAGGAAGCAGCAGGTGGTGCTGCTGCTGGCAAACGAGGAAGGTGGGATGGAGAGCGCCAGCTGACGGAGGCAGAACGCATGACACTGCAGCAACAGCAACAGCAACAGGGAGCAGAGGGTGCAGCAGCAGCAGCAGCAAGTCTTGCTAGCAGATGGGATACTCCCCTGCAAGCCGGCGGACAGGCACCCGGGTGGGGCGACACCCCAATTGCTGCAGGAGGAGATGCAGCAGCAGAAACGGCAGAACAAAAACCTAAGAAAAGAAGCAGATGGGACGCAACACCCGCGCAAGGAGGCACCGGACAGGTAATCTAATATTACCGTGCATGCACGCATGCATGCATGAATTGTATTATTTCATATGCATGCATGCGTGCGTGCATGCATGCATAACCCCTCTTTTTCTTTCTCTCCCTTTACTTGGTGTCATTTTTTATTTGTCCCTTTATTTGTTTTTATATAGGCCTATACAAGCAAAGATATGTGTTGCTCCTCATATGAATAAGTATATGTTTCCTTCCTTTTGTTTTGCTACAGGAAACACCTACCCCCGGTCAATGGGGAGCAACACCGTTAGTAGCAGGTGTAGGAGGGCAGACCCCATTAGCAATGAAGAAGAAGAGCCGATGGGATGCGACTCCCGTTCCTGGAGGAGACGAGGGATCGGGGGTGGGGTCAGCAATGGCTACTCCTCTTACAGGCGCAAGATTAGCTGATGGATCCGATGCTGGTCTCGCTACACCAGGACTCTCACAGACACCAGGAGCTACACCTATGACATCAGGACTCACACCAGGAGCTACACCTCTTGCTATGACAGGTATAACGAACTTGCTGCTGCTGTTCTTGCTGCTGTCGTTGCTGCTTTTGCTGCTGTTGCTGTTGCTGTTTCTTTGTGGGGGGAAGAAAGAGAGGAGGAGCTGCTGCTGTGTTCTTGTTTTTGTTTTTTTCCTTTTCTTAGGTCTTGGTGCCACTCCTATGACACCTGGTACACCTTTGCAGACGCCGGAGCAGCTGCTTGCTTTGCGGCTGCAGCAGGAGTTTGATGAGAGAAATAGATATTTAACGGATGAGGAATTGGACAGGATTATGCCGACAGAAGGTTATGAAATTGTACAACCTCCTAGTGATTATAATCCCCCTCCTACATCAGCTGCTGTCGCTGCAGCAAGAGCGAGGCAGCAAGCATTAGCATCATCAGGAATGGGATCTGCAACTCCAGGTGTATCTGCAGCTACACCATTAGGTGTTACACCTATGTACGTCATGCCTGAAGAAGGAGGCATATCCGTTAAGGCTGTAGATCCCACAGGTTCTCTCTTAGATCCTCAAGGATTAGGAGATGCATCAGGAGGCGTACAAATGAAAGCTGAAGATTTCCATTTCTTCTCGAAACTCTTCGAAGAAAAATCAGAAGATCAAATGACACAAGAGGTAATTCATAACAAAATTATTGCATGCATGCATGCAGATAATCACCACTGGATGAGTAGTATATAGGACTATATTGCCTGTACAATTGATTGTAAGTCACTCGGGTGTACATACAGTTGCTTAAATTGAACAGGGGAAGTTCATATATACGTTCCTTGCTGTTTTGTGTGTATGGTGATTAAATATAATTACAGGAAGTGAAGGAGAAGAAGATTCAACTTCTGCTGCTGAAGATTAAGAACGGAACTCCGCCTCTCCGTCGCTCTGCTTTGCGTATTTTGACGGATAAGGCAAAAGAGTTTGGTGCTGCTGCGCTATTTAACCAAATATTGCCATTAATGATGCAGACGACTCTTGAAGATCAGGTGGGGGAGCATTGCTAATCGGGGTATATGCACAGTTCGATGGGGAATGTTTAGCATCTTGCTTTGTGTTATCTTGTGCCATTGAACCATAACTTTCTTTTGCGCCTTTTGTGGTGCATTTATCTACAGGAACGCCATTTGCTGGTGAAGGTTATAGATCGCGTGTTATATAAACTGGACGATTTGGTGCGACCTTATGCCCATAAAATATTAGTGGTTATTGAGCCTCTTTTAATTGATGAAGATTATTATGCCCGTATTGAAGGCAGAGAAATCATCAGTAACCTTGCAAAGGCTGCAGGACTGGCGACTATGATCGCCACTATGCGTCCTGATATTGACCATCCAGACGAATACGTGCGAAATACAACCGCCAGGTACATTTTTATCTTGTTTTCTTCCTTATGGGTCTTGTTTCTGTTTTTTTTATGGGGTTCGTTTTTATATTGGCGGGGATTAGGTGCTCGTAGGTGATGGAGTGTAATGGTCGCTTGAGCGATCTTTAGGTGTGTGCTGAGGGCGGCATTACTTGTGACTACCCTAACTACTATGCCCCGTAGAAAGTCTGCTTGTGCAACAAACATAGTGTAGAGCACCGTGTATCGAAGGGGGCATCGACCACAACAGAGTGTACAGAGGCATACGTGTTGTAATGGTTTAAGTTAAGCATGGGATGTTATTGTTTATGTGTGTGTCTGCAGAGCGTTCGCTGTGGTGGCGTCTGCATTGGGGGTCCCATCTTTGTTGCTGTTCTTGAAGGCAGTTTGTCAGAGCAAGAAATCTTGGCAGGCTCGTCATACGGGGATAAAGATTATTCAGCAAATAGCCATTCTATTGGGTTGTGGAGTATTGCCTCATTTAAGACAATTTGTTGAAATTATTCAACATGGACTGGATGATCCAGTGTTGAAGATTAAGACTGTTACTGCTTTGGCGTTAGCCGCGCTAGCAGAGGCAGCAGCTCCCTATGGTATTGAGGCTTTCGATTGCGTGCTGCGTCCATTATGGAAGGGTATTGGCGAAATAAAAGGTAAAAGTTTGGCGGCTTACTTGAAAGCTATCGGGTCTATTATACCTCTTATGGATGCCTACCATGCCAGCTACTATACTCGAGAAGTTATGGTTATGTTGGTGCGTGAGTTCGAAACCAACGATGAGGAAATGAAAAAGATTGTCTTAAGAGTCGTCAAACAGTGCGTAGCGACAGAGGGTGTAGAAGGTGAATATATCCGCACCGATATTATACCCCCTTTCTTCTCCAAGATGTGGCTCGTCAGAAATGCCCTAGATCGTCGCACAGCGAAACTGTTGACAGAAACCGCGACTGAATTGGCTTCTAAGGCTGGCGGTGCGCATGTGATTAAGTTTATTGTGGATGACTTGAAGGATCCGAGTGAACCCTTCAGGAAAGTAACACTTGAAACCATTGAACAAATAATTGTTAACGGTGGTGTTGCGGATATCGATTTGAGGCTGGAGGAGCAGCTGATTGATGGGCTGTTATATGCATTCCAAGAACAAACCACAGAGGATACTGCGGTGCTTCTTAATGGATTTTCAACAATTGTAAACGCCTTGAGCACACGCGTGAAACCCTACTTACCACAGATTTGTGGTGTTATTCGTTGGAGGCTGAACACGCCTTCGGCCAAGCTGCGACAACAGGCAGCAGACCTCGTCTCGCGTATTGCCACGGTAATGTTCAAGAGTGGCGAAGAGCAAATGTTGGGGCACTTGGGTCTGTTCCTTTACGAGTACTTGGGGGAGGAATACCCCGACGTGTTGGGAAGCATTCTGTGCGCATTGAAGGCAATAGTGAACGTGATTGGTATGAACAAAATGACGCCGCCTATCAAGGATTTGCTGCCGCGTTTGACGCCTATTCTTAAGAACAGGCACGAGAAAGTGCAGGAGAACCTTATCGACCTTATTGGGCGTATTGCGGACCGTGGAGGCGATTTGGTGTCGCCAAAAGAGTGGGATAGGATATGTTTTGATCTTTTAGACCTACTGCGTGCGCAGAAAAAGAGTATTAGAAGAGCTACTGTGAACACATTCGGCTACATAGCCAGAACCATCGGACCTCAGGATGTGCTGGCCACTCTCCTTAACAATTTGAAGATGCAAGAACGCCAGCTGCGCCTGTGCACGACGATTGCCATTGCCATTGTGGCAGAAACATGTCTACCTTATTCTGTGCTGCCTGCACTCATCAACGAGTATCGTGTGCCCGAACTCAATATTCAAAACGGTGTGCTCAAGACCCTTAGCTTTATGTTTGAATACATTGGAGAAATGGCCAAAGACTATATCTACACTGTCACACCGCTTCTGGAAGATGCTCTCATGGACAGAGATCTGGTCCACAGACAAACAGCAGCCTGGGCGTGCAAGCACCTTGCACTAGGTAAGTTCCTTTTCATTTGAGCCCTCAGTTTGTGGATTTTGCGAGCGTATGTGTACTGGGAAGTTGATAATAATAGCAGCATCGTTACATTGGCCTCCGGCGTATGCAACAGCAACTCCTTGTTTGTGCCGAAAAGCATAAGAGGTCGGATGCCTCTGTTATGTTCTCCTCAGGGGTTCACGGACTTAGCTGCGAAGATGCTCTGACTCATTTGTTTAACTACGTCTGGCCTAACATTTTCGAAGTCTCGGCACACATGGTTCAAGTGAGTCTTTTCTCTATATTTGCTGCCCATTGGAGGGATTCGCGGTGTACGTTTAGTTCAATCAATCTACGGAGAGTGCTTTCCGAAGTCATTGTTTCGTTTCCTGTGTTTCATTTATCTTCAGGCTTTTTTCGACGCCGTGGACGGCATGCGCGTTGCCATCGGGCCCGGCGTCGTATTTCGGTACATCATTCTCGGTTTGTTTCATCCAGCACGCAAGGTAGGCCTGTATATCACGGCATTTGTTTTGTGAAGCCGGGGCCCAGTTTCTTGTATGCTGCCGAAACTATTAGTGCTAGAAAACATGTATTCTAAGACTGTGCTTATCTTTTTGAAGTAACAGCACCGTCGTTGCATGCGTTCTGAGATCAATGTGCATGCAGACAGGGAAGATATATTCACGTTTATGCATATTCTGACATTTGTTCTTCTGCGCAGGTGCGCGAGGTGTATTGGAGAGTGTACAACACGGTCTACATCGGGCATCAGGACGCGATGGTGGCGTTTTACCCCAGGCTTCCTGACGACGGAAAGCATTCTTTTGCCCGCCATGAGCTAGAACTGTTTATCTGAGTACAAGTTTTAATTCAACTAACAGCTGTGCTGCGCAATCAGGAGGAGCAGCCAAACGCTGCATGCAATCATTTGGAGCATCTGAGTGACTCCCCACTTTCCTCGGTTCTTCCATTCGGCGCAGCTGTTGGTGTCCATAGAATCCTGGCGTCTATTTTAGCAATCTTGGCAAGAACGGAGCCTCTGCTTCATTGGCATCATGAAACAATCGAGTACATGCAAAACTCGTACAAACTGAGTTCGGTGATTTTTGCGGTGCTCGGCTTCACCAATGTTGGCAGCGATGGCCCCGCTTGGAACCTTTTTGTCTGACGAGGGATGCGAGGTTACGACAGCCAGTGGGAAGCGTTAGGGGTCGCGCGTGAATATGAAGTATCTACCTTGTTTAAACTTAAGGTTCTCACTGCACAACACTAGGGGAGAGCGCAAAAACGGCAGCACTTGCCGTTACAAGTGCCACTGGCTCGCATACACGTTGGCAGAGCAGAGATAAGCGGGGCCAGCTCCATATGCGTATGCCTCTAGAGTGGTAAAGGATTATCAGGAAGCATTTTTAATTTTGCATGCGCGTGTACACAATGGCATGGCATTTGAAATCTAAGCAGGCGTTCAAATCAAATGCGGATCGCGATAATGATGATCGCCGCGATTAGAACGATTAGAAGAAGCACTGTCAGCATGCAGCATCCCATTGAGGTTGCCCTGAGCATCACATGTCCAAATCCAGAGCCATTCATGGTCGCAGGCGTACGCAGATGTTGCTCTCATGACTACATAGGGGTTTAGGGTTCATTTCCTTCGACTCACTGTATAAGAGCGCATGTTTGATTTCCAATAACTAATGTCATATACCCTACGGGATCCTGCGGTCACTCACAAAGCCTCAGGTGTAGCTGTGTGAGGGGAGGGCAGTAACAATAACAGTTATAGTATGGCGGCACCACGGTCTTGTGCCGTGTAGGTATGGCGTAGCAGTGCATCTCACAGTTAGCATCATGTTGGGTGACGGGCGATCTGTTGGTTCCGCTAGTGGCTCCGGAGCAGCTCGGCCCGCGCCCACTGGCTGGGCATCCGCTTCTGTCTTGGGAAGCAGAGCGACGGTGCAGTGGAGCGTTGTGGGGCCAGAAAGAAACCTGAGAAGCAGTACAGTACGGGGGACCAATGCAGGTCAACCACTGAGTTGTTGCAGATATACAATACACTATGTACAATATACAAATATACAATACACACAATGTACAATCTACGCTGATTTTTCAGTACGAACGGAATTGCTACGACCGAAGGGACATTGGGGACAAGTCCACGCAGAACTGCTGTGGAAGGCCATCACTAGGGACACCCAACAGTGCCGTCATACTGCTGACAGGAGTTAGGCTTGACAACTCACGTTCCAACACGGCGGCGTTTTGCCTGGCGTCCGCAGCAGCAATAGCCCAGACAGCAGCACAGGGCGACGGACTCGTCGTTCTCTTCCATGAAGTTTCCACGCACCTCGCGCCGGTTGCAGCAGCCAGTCACAGCGGGGGGGCATCCCATTGCTTCGTATGGTGCACACCAAAATGCCTGGCACCAGTGCTCGACCCTGGGGGCAGACCGAAAAGAGCATACAAAATTCCCTTTAGGTACCTACATGCTAACCACCGGAGAAACTTCGTCACCACAGTACAGTTTCGTGCAAGATCATTCACGAAGGCACTGACTGTGCTGTACAAAACTCAAGAAGCATGATCAGTGCTCCAGACGCACATTCCGGCCCCCAAAGGGTCGTCGAATATAATGTCGAAGTCAACGGGGCCTATCGGCTTTTGTTCTTGGCGGAACCGAGTAATAGCAGTTAAGGCAAGCGCGTCGAGGCTAAGCGTCTCTGGATTGTACAGGGCGTTGTCAGCTGCAGGGGCGTTGATGTCAACGAGTGTAAGCTGCACGCAGCAAGTCGTGGCATTGTGTTCTTTACAAGAAACCCAGAATGACATGCTTTGCAGCATTTCCTCCATTCACGGTCGCAAAAACGTGGATAAAAATGTTTTTGCACCACTGTGAGCAAATGGAAGTATGTGTGGCGATAGCCTAACAAACAATAGAAGCAACATGAGATTGACTATGAATTCTTTGCAGATATTTTTTCATCGTGAATCGGTTGCACCAAGCTCACCTTGACACTGAGAGCAGCCAAGGGTAACCTGACCCGTTTGAGAATTCGCCAGTTAAATGTGGCTGTACGCTTCGAGAAGAAATGTACATCCGTGTCAAAACTTTCGCACGAATCCACCAACTCGAAGTCCGTCATAAACAGTTCAACTCGAACTTTTAGGTCGTTCCGCTCCCCTGAGAGCAGTTCCAGCCGCGATGCAGAAATGGCCACTATATTAAGTCACATTATACCAATTTTCTAAATCATACTAGAGCAGGTAGCTCTGTTGAGACTGCGCTCTTAGAAGGCAACATCCCAGAACCCCCAGTTTCGTCTCCATGTGGTTTCAATCAATCGCTGTGACGTGTTTGACGGTCGTTACCTCTGGCCTCAGCTGGGGATCCGCCCACCTGAAGAGCCTTTGAATACGTTTATATTCTCGATATTCCAAACGATGAAGCGCAGCTCGAATTCCTCCTCAATCCCCAAGTGGGAAAGAGAAAGCTCTTCATACGGATCTGTCTCGCCATGCTACAACGGAAGCAACAACGTAACAGTGCTCGTGACGGCTATCGGCCGCATGAAATCAGATATACATGAGACTTGCCATAGGCTAGAAGCTATTGAAGATATGATGAATCATGGGGGTTGCGGGCATTTGCGCTGCCATACCAAGTCGATAAAGTATCTAAGAGTCCCCTGTGATAAGCCAATATCTCCATCGCCTTCCCCGGTCTGGAGGGATTGAAATTCGATCGGAAAATAGTGCAAAGGGGGGGCGTATGTCGTTTTTCCCGGTCCAACCACAGGGCTGCAGTGCGCAACGGCAATATATGCAGGAGACGACTTTTAACAAGTTAGACTATCTAGCCCGACAAACTGCTGCTACTGGAGCGCCAACCTCCTACTTTGGCATTTGGAGCCACTGGCGACGTACCACATCTTTTGGTATTGAGTAATACGGGAAGCTCGTAATGCTAGCCACCTGCGACAAACCGAACACCATGTGCACAAAAAGTTCATTTACAAGGAAGTGTTAAATGTGCCTGCCGAAAACTAAATGCAAGTGGTTTGCCCTCTTGCATTTAGTTTTCGGCAGGTACGTTTAACACTTCTTTGTGATTGAGGATTTAGCAGCAGCATCGTACCGCTCCTCTAGATCGACTGAAACAATTCCCAATGGGGAATCGCTCTGCAACACATCCCCTTTGTCCATGACAGTTATTTTCAAAATGGCCGATCCAGGAATCATCACGCGGAAGACAAAATGCTCGTAGAAATTCGGATTGCAGTTCCTGCGAAAGTGTGAGAAAAGCTAAATACGTTCTCAGGATGAGTCCAAATTTGTTGATCTGACACGTTCAGGTTGCTGCGGGTGAGCAGTATGGCAAGCTAAGTGATCATACCATCTTTAAACGATGATATCATTGGTGTCGGGAATGGGGAGGGACTAGAGACAGAGACAGCACTTGCAGTTCATCTGTGGTTGGGTGCACTCTCGTTTGCCCACTCGCAGGCTTACCCGTCGAATACTCGTTCCGACACAACAACCTGTTGTCCGAGTTGTAGCTTCAAGTACGGATCGCTCATTCCTATTGCATCAACATTTTGTAGGTTTCGTGCTGTCAAGACGTATACGTGCACCACCACAACTTCTTCCATCCAGCGGTGCATTGGCGGCGCAATCAGCACTGCAGGGCGTGGATAGCCACCAGTGGCATATCCAGATATATCTGAAGTGATACTGGGAGCTTTCCTTCTTCCTGGTTGCTGCAAGGGCTGTATCTGCGTCTCTGTTGAGCTGGTCACCACACCGACCCCTCCGGTATCATAGTGAGCATCGTCATCGTTGAGGGTCTTCTCCATTGAAGTAATGTCTGTCACCCTCACCCACCCCTGAAAAGAACAGCAAGAAGCCTTCAATTGCAAACGTAGCGCCGAGCCCAGTTATCTTTGAGGC
This sequence comes from Eimeria maxima, assembly GCF_000499605.1. NCBI lineage: Eukaryota > Apicomplexa > Conoidasida > Eucoccidiorida > Eimeriidae > Eimeria > Eimeria maxima. The sequence continues at coordinate 31,165 of NW_013564420.1, read as the reverse complement.
CTTCATGGCTGCTTTTGGATTATGTGCAAATTTGCGTTGCCCACTGTCTCACCTTCAGAACGGCCACTCTTTTCTTATCCTCTCCCCAAACCATTGGAAGGGACAAGTTGAGGGTGGGAAGCACGGCGAAGCTGTCGAACCACAGCAGGCTTTGGTTCCGGTCAAAGTAGGTGCTTGTTTTCTTCAGCCGACATACCAACTCACCACGCTGCACGTCAAGTGCATAGCCGAATCCAGCCTTGGGATCATCACAAGCTTCTTTTCTGTATCCTCCACCCTGCAACACTCCAAGCCCACGAGCTCCCAAATGTGCAAAATGCATCCGTTGTGAGATTGGTACTATCACTGGGTATTCGTCGCCTGACTAAAACCTCTAAGGCGCCTCAATCAACCCAGTGGTAGAAAAGCCAGCTGAGGTATGAAACGCACAGCTTCGCGGAGTCTCGCCAGTTCATTCTCGAGCTCGATGATCTCCACTTCGAGTTCCTCCTGGTCTGGCTGCCCTACCTGTGAGACGCGACATACAGAGCAAGCCGTAGCATCAAATAGCATGTGGATGCTCGCTAGGGAAAATTCGGTAACACTGCGGTCTCAGTTCAGACAGGGAGGCAAGCGCAAGAACAAAGGGCTAGCCGGTCGCTTGCCAGTTTGTCTTTGTCACGTCCCCTGAGCTGCATCTTGAGGCATTTTAGCTTCTGTTCCACACACCTGTGCAAAGGGTAACGGTAGCGACAAAAACGCCCCACTAGAAAGACAGCAAGCAGCTGTACAGAGGTTCAGTGGCTACTTCTGATTTATTGATATGGCATGACCAGGGCACAAAAGAAGATGTTAGTTGGTGGGTCGAGTACGCGTGTGTGAAGGAAGATCGTGACAACGTCACTGCCTACATTCTGTGGAAATCCACGAAGCTTTGGGTGATTGTGTCGTAGATGTAGAACGCGTTTTCATGAGGATATCTGGAGAAACAAAAGGAATGCGGCAGGCTACAATGTGAGGGAATGAACAAGAAGCGCTTTTCAGCATTGATATATTCTCCATGAGGTTTCTGCCTGTTCGCTCGAATGCTGATGTAACATGGCAAAGTCCAACCCACCGTATGTCGAGGCTAGGAACGCATATGCGGTGGTATTGCTTGTCAGCTGTAGTTCTGAAGATGAGCAGCAAGTCGCCTGCCCTGCCAAAGCGGCCTTCGCCCCCACTTGATGACGCCGACCAAACTACCACCCCTAACATGACGGAAACAAGCATTCAAGACGTAACAGAATAAAGTAACTGTCTGTTGTGGGGGACAACGGGTGTGCAGTTGCATTAAGGCCTCGTACCACTTCAGCTCCGTGCAAAAGCACTGCACACTGGACATGGTGCAAGAGCTAATGTAAAGCTTTCCCCCTCCTAAGGATATTGCGCTTGATGGGGTTACCAATCCAATGCTTTAAGTTGCATGGTTTGCCATGGCAAATGCATCATGACCGGACTTGCCTTCTTTCCGTGCAAAAATGTTGACCATGTTAAACGTCGGCAATAATTTTCTTGGCAAGTACTTGTTGGCCCCAGAAACTGGGTCGCCGGACTCCGCAGAATCTCCGTACTCAGACCGCATCAGCATCAGCCTCGCTAGCAAGCACGAGCTGAAAAAAACAGCAATACCAATAGCCGCTTCCCTATGGCGTGCAACAGAAAACTGGCAACTCCATGTAGTGGCCCTTTAGTTGCATAACGTATCCCAAAACCCAACGACACTGCTGAATGCGATAGGCATTAAAAGCTTTAGCTTGATTACCTTTCCTCATCCAGGCAAGCTTCATGGCCACGCTTTCGGAGCCATGTACGCGTTGCGTGCCGGACTCGGTCATCCTCTCTGTCTGAACCACCGCAAACACAGCTGGCCTGTTCATCGTCCAGGATGGTTTTGCCCAGATGCAGTCAACCTAAATTTGCATGCAGGAAAACCGAAATTAGGCATCAGGTGGTCACAGGGAGAGATGGGAGGCAATGAACGCTGAGATCGTACTCGCAGCTACTTTGTAGTCGACCTTCGTAAGCTGTTTTTCGTGTTCCTCATCTTCAACACGAAATGTTTTCGAGGTCTCCACACTTCTCTTTTTGGAACGAAGGCGTACACTTCGGCTGTCACCGACGATCCTGCGGCGGGTTTCCTCAAAAAAACGGGCATATTCAGAAGGGGTGGGTCCCGGATCAGCCAGGTCGGCCTGAAGCAAAAACAGCGGGGTTGATATTCAACACGGACAACATTTTATGTTTCGCGAAGAGCATTTCTGCAAGCGAGAATGCATGGTAGCAATGTGGTTGCAATGATGCCGTGATGATCCCGATATACCTGCATGATGGGTTCTACGAAGGGAATGTCCATTTTTTCGCCATAGCCAGCAAAGTAGTCGTCAGCATTCAAAACGTGGGTGTGAACACAGCCCGCCTTGTCGCGGACGAAAAACATGTCATGGTCCGTCAGCATTCGGCCCACTTTGCAGTCAGAGTCATAAATAAGATCTCCTGTATGCTCGCTAAAACATTCTATTAAAACGTCCACATCTGCCGTATTCACAAACGGCAAGTCTGGCATGGCCCTTTGTTCCTGAGTTGCGAAGCGTAAGTTGACAACTGAGACACGAAGCCCACGAATCACCTTCGTCCAAAACCAAGCCGTCAAGGGAGGCGGTAAACCGTCCTAAGCCCACTGCCACACTGCTATCTACTGCTATCCATTTTCATGTTTTCCCTGTGCTGTTAAGAGATCAGTGGGGCTACAGAAGCACATGCCGAGTGACTGTAGCGTTTGTGGATGGCGTGATGACGCTTGGCCACTTACCATCATTCCAACGTCCATCATTGGCGGAGGAAGCCGAGCCAACAGCGGACTCTCAAGCTGCAGTTTCAGGCAGTGCTCTCCTTGTGGCACCTTTACGAATGAATTGAGCGCAAGCGACAGCGTGCCAAGTTCAGACCCATCTCTGTTTACGAGGCGAAAGCAGATATCCGGTAGGATTGCCTTTATGCCGTGCCTGCGCATAATGCGCCCGCTGCCTCGTGTGCTGTAAACACCTTTTGACTCCATCATTTTGTAGAAAACCCCGTCTGTTCCTCCTGCCATTCCGTTTGTGCCATTAAGAGACTTTGTAGATACATGCTGCTGCATTTTTGCCATCTGGTTAGGCAGGTAGGACACTTCTTCCTGAATGTACGGCAAGAACGGTGTGGCAAAGGATGTTATAGACAAACGCGCCCCGACCCACTGGCCAGGAGCAGTGCTTGACTCTGCAAAGGAGAAACGCATAGCCATCCGTTTCACACAGCGTTTTAGGCAAGTTTTGGCCTTACACAAGACAGGAAAGCCTCAAGACAGGGAACATCACCACTGGAGGAGTGAAGCATTCACTCCTCCAGAATCTGCAGTTAGGAGAGAGACCGACAAAGCCAAAAACATAGGAAAGAACTAGTCCCATTGAAAGAAATATTCAGCTCACCAACGTTTCGGCGTATTGGAAGCAAAACCTGACGTGACATTTTCCCCTCTTTCACATCAACTACCTCCGCAAACACCTTTCGACGGGTTTCCTATGGCAGACCATTCCGCAAAACAGTGCTCATTGCTTTCGCTAAGGTGCAACACCAGAATCTCTTAGCCAGGACAGAAAGCGAAGCAACACCTGCAAACAGAGTGCCTACCGGTTCGGTTTCACTGAAGCGCGCCACTACATTGGGGCCTGGGAAATCCGAGGAGCTCAAAGTCAATTGAAGGTCTTTGGCACTGCCTTGCCAGAAAGCAGATACCTGCAGGACGAGCTCCGACCCCGCTTGGTCAGCAGACGAGTTTGCCAAGCACCGGATACCGAGGATGTCAACGTCAAAATGGTATTTCAGCAGCGGGCAGTTGGAAGCTGTCACATGAACGGGGTTGTCCAGCGCGAGCACCGGCCAGGGCGCCACTAGAGAGCTGGCAAGTGATCTCTTGTTTGCAGCTGGTTGGCTTCGAGAGTCAGCAGTCGTGGCTGTAGACAGTCGTTGATTGGGACTTTTGCCAAACCCATTCAGAGCAAACCCAACAGCTGCCAACAGTCGGGGTTTTGCATCCCACTCGATGCTCGTAGCCACGCTCTCTTCCACTGCAGTGAATGCTGCCTGTTCTCTGTTTGCAAGCGCATACCAAACCGCCTGGTGGGCGTAATTAACGTCAGTTACAGATTCCATCAGTTGCTTTCCGTTGGTCAGGCCTCCACGAGGGTGCTCAGAGTCCAACTTCTGCAAAGCCGCTCTGTAGCGCAAGTCTAAATTGGCAGGGGACCACTCTATGACCAGTGCTATCATTTCCTTCGCCACTTCGCCACCTTTTCCAATGTCGATGTCGAAAAGGCGCAGCAAAACAGGGGGAGGCGGCAGCAGCAACTGGTTAAAGGGTGGGAGTCCAGTTGCCAAAGTGACACTTTGCACATTTGTTTGAGGACCAAGATATAAATACACAGGGGCGGCTGTCCGCTGCAAAAAGGCAGGGTTTAAGCTGGTCTTTAGGCAACTCATTTCCCGATCAATATGTTGCTCGTCCACCATTTTAATGAGCTGAGAAGAACCATGAGTACAATAAGCAGCAACAGCAGCGCAATTACACAGCATGGTCTTAGAACGAAGTATTGAAAAAACTAACTTCTGTGATGTTGTAGCAAACGTATTTACAGTTAGCTGCCTATACGTACCTCCCCCTCGACTTCCACGGACCACCAAGGATTTACCAGTGCGTCACTGTCCATGGCCGGCAGACTCCTCGCCTGCAGAATGTCACCATGGAAAAACACCTTTCTGTAAAACGGGGAAGGTCCAATTGCCGAACTTTGAAGAGAACTCCCTGCTCGATGTCCACGACCTGGATTTCTTAGCTGCCCACCAGACTGGCCGTTTTCAGGAGGAAAGCAAAAAAGCGATTCGCTCAGCACCTTCCTTCCTATGTGGCCGCAGCGGCGCTCCCGTGTGTCCACTCCGCAAAACACCGAAACGACTTCTGCTTTGGGGATAGGGTTTTTGGCAACGGACGGCCTATCCATGGCAACGATTCCATAATTCTCCTCCCTGTGCCGCTCACGTAAACATTTTACTTGCAGTCTATGTAGAACGCTAGTGCAATATCACAACTTAGTCTGAAAGGAGAACACGAGTGCAATACCGTTGCGTACAAAGCTAGGGGTTCTCCACCAAGGAATCCAGGTAAGCTTACCAGTCGGCTGCTTCCGTATCGTGCCCTTGGCTGCCGTTGTCAGTGCTGCTTTGGGAGTCACCTGAAGCAGTGGAATCGTAACCTAGAGGAGACGGCGCCCTGCTCAAAACTGCCCGGGCCGAGGCAAGGAGACAAGCAGCAAAAGTTGAAGGGAAACGGCACTCTGGCAGAGGAGTGACTGACTGGTCCCAGTGCATCTGCACACCAAACCACAGCGATGGCACACGAAGACAACAGCGATTCACTACTGCAGTACACAGCATGCCTCATTCGCATGGCCCCAGCACCAGCACGTGGTGCAATCAGGCAGGTAGGGAGTCATGGCGGACCTGGATCCATTTTAGAGGCTCAATGGTTACGCCGTCGTCGGAGGCTGCTGCATCTGTGTTTTGGTCCTGCAGTGTGCTGACTTCCCACGACATCTTTTCACAGTGAGGCACAGCGGGGTGTAGAGAGCCTTGCCCTTCAATTTCTTGTTCTGCACAGAGAAATGGCATTAGCCACTGCAAGCATTTTAAAATGCTTGTTAGAAGATGCGGTTGAATAATTAATCATTCTCGGAAGTGCCATTTGCTTTCCACCATTGTCATTGTTGCAATATATCCCCACGAAATACAACAGGTCCGCAAACCCTCTTTTTTAGGTGCTAAAGCATAAGAGGAACGTCATGCAATCAGGCGAAAAGCTTCAGTCTCACTTGATGGAATTGTTTGCTCCAGTTCCGAGACACTGTCCACTTTGTCGTTGGACAATGCTTCGCTCGGTGGCCAATCGCTCGGGTCCCCTGCAGAGCCATGGCTGTCCAGTGCAGCTTTCGTGCCTACACTCAGAGTAAGCGGGATGCGGCCAAAAATCTTGGGGGGCAGGTGTTCTTCTCCTACTGGAACCAAATATACATAGGCATGCTGTACTTGAGGGAGTAGGAACACTGGCTCAGATTCGCGTAAAACCCATGCGTTCATTAGAGAAAGCGGCAGTTCAGCGAGGTCTCTCCAAACAGGATCTGTCTCGGACGCATCGGACGCCAACTGGCCAGTCACTTTGTCTTTCCCCCCGCCAGCTTCTTTAAACGCCGTCGCCGTGTCGTGTTGCATCTCCGAGCGTGGGGAGGTCCAGTTGTACAATCGCAACACTCCTTTGCTGTCTACGTACCCAGGAAACTCTAGGATATCTGCATTCGCCGGCGGAATTTCAGACATTTCGCGGCACTTTCGGACGCCATTGAGGGTACTTGTGAGTGGCACATGCTTGGCAACCTGACCCTGAGAGAAAAATCCCTTGGCAGGCCCCGCGCCAGGTATTTCGAGCACGCAACCGGGCACCTGAATTAGGAGGCTGACTTCGCGTTCTCTAAATCGCACAAGCAAGCCAATCAACAAATATCCCAATCGCTCATAAGCGTGATCCAATATTTGAATGAAACCCGTGAAGAAAGTGGTCTGCAAGGGCTGCATGCCAACGTATACATTAAAGGAAGGAAGCATCTGCGTGCACGTCTTCACCGACTGTCCCATCCAACGAAGCTCACCTGTATGTGTCTGGCAAGTAGAGTGCCCTGCCGATGGTCACCTGAATGTGTACAGAGGCGCCGCAACGGTCTGGGAAGGGGGGCCAGTCTCTTCGTCGGGTTCGTTTTGTGTCAGCCAGGACACAGAGGCTGCCGCGGTAAGTCGACGGCGGCTCCAAAGCTCCCTTGATCATGGCAGTGTTGTATTCTTCCCTCTCTCCGTTGATGGCTCCTCCAAACATGTGCAACCACGTCGGTCTGTTCAGAGGTATACGGTTCATTTGTGCCATGCCGACGTGCTGTTTAAGTATTCCCGAGCCAAACATAAACGGTGTGTCGGAATCGAACAACTCAAAGGTCAGTCGGCGGCGGCGCCTGCAGCAAGAAGTCATGCCACGGATACATTCGTTGTGCATGTATTACAGAATACAGTATCCATCCATGTGGTGAAGTTGTTCGATCCGTTCTATATTGTGCTTATCTGGGGCGCACCGATCTTTGCAAACTTCAACCGCCATGCATTCCCACTCCACTTCTCTTTGGCGGTTATTCTGGACTGTTGTTGTCCAAGACGACTTCTTGCTCTTGAGGTTGCCAGAATTGATCACCACGAAGGGGTCACAGTCGTTCCACGGCAGGGCATCGTAGTCTACATCTGTCTTGGGCAGAAAGTCCGCATACAAGTGCAGGTACAGGGTCTAGGGTCACAGCAATGCCACAACAGCAACACAAGAAGTCGCGAGTTTTCCAGAACATGAAAACATCAAAACGCCATCTGTATTAATGTCGAAGTCCCATGGTAGAGACTGAATACCGCCAAAATCCAATGCCCAAACAAATCACCATCGAAAGAGGACCCAAAGAGCAAAACTTTGTCATCTCAAAGCTGTCTAGGTGTAAATTGCCGTTAGGGGTTGGCATCTCTTGGGTTGGGTGGGGTTGGCATCTCACCAAGTTGTCCTTGGAAGCTTCACCAGGCTCCGTAGACTCTCCCTGTTTCGTGTCACCCGCAGGAACCGACGCTGCTTTTATTGCCGACCCAAGTGACCTATGAGCACAACCCGTCAGCTTAGCAAAAGGAGTAAAACGGCCTACCATAAGGAAAAAGGGGCCCTCATCCGGACGGATTTACACCAGTGGTCTAACCGACGGACGACTGGAAATATAAGCCGTTCACACGTGGTTGGGAAAGGGGTGATATTATTTACACTGGTGGAGGGAATCGCAGTATGTTGACTTTTCGCAGCGGCTTCTCTCCCTCCGCAAAAATATCAATGTGCATCAGCAGCTGAGTAGAAGTTCACAAACACATCAAAGTACTGGTTACAACCCCACTCAGCAACTGCAGAGAGACAGTTTGCATCTGCCGGGGAAACAGGGAGGAGCCTGCTGTGAGTATGTGGTACCTCTCCGCTCTTAACTCCTGTTTTGCTTGTAAGAATGCATCGACCAGCCCATGCACAGAGGCGGCGCTCGTTGCAGAAATCCCGGATTTCGTCTAGGGGCAACTGCCAGGAGGCGAAAGTTCGGAACCCCTTCTGAGCGCAAGAAGGAAAACGGTTGGAGCTGCGTCCCTCCTGTCGCCCAATCAGCCCAAGAAGGGTGAAGATCAAGCAGGACAAGCTATTGCACTGGTTCTACTGGCAACAAAAGCGAGTGCGCAAACCTGTGTGGAACCCCCCCGGCTTCTTCGTCTCCCTTTTTTCGATCCTGAGCATACAGTTGGCGATAAAAGCTGCAGCAGGCAGGTGAACGCTCTGTGCCTCAATTCGTAGCCAGATCATTGCACTCAGAATTATTACCAGTGGCAGACGGCTGCAAGCCCGTATACTTACGGCCGATATTCGTGTGTACAGTGGATGTGTCTTCATTATCTTGATTGCCCTTCTCTTCTCCGGGCTGGCGGCCGGTCTTTGATTCGAAGTGCACTTTGGAAGGGAATTGACAAAGTTGTTCCTTTGAGCTTTCCACTTGTGGGCACTCTTGGAAAGATTCTCCCCCGGCTGATTCTGCTTTGTCCGTGGGCGCTGGACTGGGGCTCTGGTCTGTCTTGCTGAGGCCACTGAAGTACTCCTTGCGGACCATGTCTAATTCATCCTCCTGGACACAGTGAAAGAGCCTGAGTGAGCTATCAGCAATCAAGCCCCCTAATAGATACGCGTATAGGCTGTTGTACGGGCTACTGAGGTCTGCCAATCAGTGATCAAATGGGTTGCCTGCTTGCTGCAGGAAGTTACAGTGCTGAAAACAAGAGACTGACAGTTGCATCTCGAAGCATCCAATCAACAACGATGCGGAGCTGGACCAAATCCTCTACTGTGACGTCCTTCAAGTGGAAGTCTGTTTGCCAACCCTGCAGGGAGAAAATACAAATCAAACCCCTCGAGCACTGCACACAGCCATATAGAGCTGCTAGTGGAGCACGTGGAAAGGTACGTTCAATACTGGAAAAGGGGGTGTAAGCATTCAGTGTCGAAATGCTGCAGTATACTTGCACATTTTAGTTGCAAAGGGCAAGCAGGTCTTGTGCACGTCTTACCACACCCGGAGGTCCATACAAATAACGCAGGCCGTCAGGTATGCCAGGCTGGCTCACGGCCTTCTGGTTTCCAACGGTTAGCCGGATAGCCGCCATTTTGCCCTCTGAAATGGACGGGTGATCCGTCTGCAACAACAAGTGACACACACAGGTGTTGCATACAAAAGGCAACGGCTACCAGTAGGCACCGTGCTCAAGCAGATCCCTTCAGCGCTTCTTTTAAAAAGAAGGCAACTTCATAATTACTCCCACACGTATTTCGCCGACTGTCTTCAAATGCCAGAAAGTTTGTCATTCACCACTGATACACGAGCGCGTGGCAGATACATGACGGATTTCTGTCTCTTGGGTTGTGGCAACATTCATCATGAGATTACCGCCTACCTGGAGGCAGCAGCATCTGACAGTCATATTCTGCGGGTGTTGTTTGTCGCCAGAGTCATCGCCGAGGCGCCTCGCAAGCTCCACAAGGTCGGGTTGGTCTTCCAGCCTATCCACTACATGATAGAAAACAGTAATTCGGCTGTTAGGGGGCTTAGAAAAGAACGGAGCTGGAACAGAGACTAGAGGAAGTGTTTCCTTCTTGAGCTTCGCTGGGCTCCGCATTATCTTTAGTTGGCACGACCCCAAGAAGTCCCCTTGCATCCCCATATCCTGGTCATAGACGCTGATGTGCAACGTTCCATTTTCCTAATCAGTAAGCAAACCATGTATTCGCACCCCACATTAACACGCCTCCTTCTCCATCAGTGTTTCCTTAGCGTGACACTGCACACATTTGAGTCTCCCTTAACCGACCTTGATTTCCGTTTCAAACGAGTACTCCCATACAGGGTTCAGGGTGTTCATTTGGGGCGGTGAGCAGAAGGAGTGCCCCTCATAGCGAATGCTCACGTAAGGGTCAGAAGCCCCCGTTACGTCGCCTACGGCAGGAACAACAGCGCACTTAACAAATTTGTTGAGGTGCTGTGTTGGAGGAAGACCGTATGCGGTTCATGCTCCCGCAGAGAGCATCATGATATGCGCTCCTGCCTAGTTCGTGCAGACGTGATACACTCCCCACCTGCTGCAAGGTCATTTCCGCAAAGAACACACATACGAAGGAAGAGCGGCCCTTGCTTGGGTGGAGGTGCATTAACAAACTTTTCTTCTGGCTCCGATTCCTTCGTTCCGCAGTTGAAAAGTGTAGGCATTTCAATGCCACGAGATGGTTGCCGCGGCCCACCACCACCCAAAGTGGCCGCTAAAAGCAACGACGTTAAGTCCGCCATTCTCGCCTGGCTCTGCAATCAGAGTTGATGAGGTGTTGCTGCCATAATGTTCCTACTTGTTGTGGAGAAGAGATGCAACGCAAGGTTCCTGTCTTCTTCACAAAGGATGCGATCCTTTTATACCTTGTGTTTCATTACCTCGAACCATTCAGTATGGCTGCAGCTTGTGAAAGGTCTAATTGTCAGACAAGTATTCGTGGGCTTTCCCTGCAAAGGGCATGTCGATCCTCCAGGTGGATAGACAGCCAGAGCCCTACACCATCAATATGCAGTAGTAACCTTGTCTGATAGTAAAGCCTCTGAGTTGATATGTCTTGAAGGCCAGAAATAGTACCTGTTGCTAGAAACCTGAAGAGCCTTCGTCACGTAGACCCTCACTGGACGTGATTGTGGCCAGGCGGTCCACTGGTGATGAACTGGCAGGTATTACTGCTCCCTTTCCTTCGATGAATAGGGAAAAAAGAAGTAAACCTCAAAACACTGAGCACGGGAACCGAGGATAGAACGCGATCAGATGTGTGGAGCCTATGACCTGAATGGTGACGTGACGGTTGGCTGATAGTACTTCCTGCCGATTGTTCTTGTGTGCGAATGTGTTGCTGACAGTGCTTCAGCACTTTACCGTGGAATATCCATATTTTTACATGTACTTTTCGATTTCCATAGGCTCTTTGAAATTCCTGCATCTTTCACCAGCGTTGTTCTGGGGCCCCATTGACACTGCTGCGCTGGGCGCCGTGAAGAGAGGTTTTTGCACTCCTGGAGCCGCATATGACCTGCAATCTATTTGCGTGTCTTTCATGCAATTTAAAATCCCTGAAATGCACCGTAATGAACTACATAACTTGGACTGAGTGCGGCTAAGTACAGTGGACTAACGGCAGTGGACCGGTCCCAACATTTCAACGAAGACTCGGCTGAAATAGAAATGAATCCTTCTTGACCACCTGCATTTGCTTCATCCATGTAACACTGCTATTTTTGACATGGCGATTATGCCTAGTTCGTGTGGAATAGCCGGCAAGTAATGGCTGATGGAGGACGTCAGAAGCACTTCACGAACTGTTGCGCGAGCTCAACAGGATATTCGCAGGGGATCGATTGATGCACTTAATGAAGCACAACATTACACATGTATCATATTCTTTTGCTTTAATTCCCCAAACTATTCACCTGGAGATACGGACCAGAGACAGCTAAAAGCATCTGAATTACCTAATAAAATGCGTTGGCTGAAGAGCAGCTGCAGACTACCTTAGGTTAACCCGTAGTGTAAGGCGTTAGTATTTTATTTTCATGCAGTGCGGATTATAGTTCTACGCTGAGCAGGATTAACGAAGCAGGTCAGCAGAACTTTGACGGGCACAGCGCGAACGCTGGTAACACTGGTGGCCCCATCCTCAACAAAACCAACCGTCACAGTTGCACGATTGTCCGACGGCAGTGAGTAACTGCACTGCACTTTACACACTCTGCTACAGGCGTTGAAGCTTTTCATCGTGCAAGTGGCGTCTAAATCCCTGCCTAGTGTGCATTTGCCAAACGGTAGTTTTTTTCCGCACGTTTGATACGTTTCCTAGCTGCATCCACAAGTTACCACTGTGCACACTTTAAAGCAGAAACGGCCATAACTTACTCACAGTGAACAACTGTTCAGATACTTTCGGTCAAAAATGATTTGTACTATATTGGTCTGGTGCCATGAATGCCAACAATTCCGAAGTTCGTCAGGTTTAGGTATTACGTATTCGTTGCTGCCTCTAGCAAGCGTTCGTGATTCGCCCAGAACAGTGAGTATGTCTGGATATGGAACCGTACTTAGGGTCTTCATCCAGTGTTAATGTACTGTTCTCATGCGATATGATGGGTGAGGCACTATTTTTAACTTATAAACCGTTATTATGAGGAGTGGTGCACTTTTCGTCTTTAATTGCGCATGGCACATGGTGCTTAGAAAACACATAGCAACATTTGCATAGTTTTTTAGTATAGACCGTAACGATGAAGAAAATATTATTCGACCACTATGATCAGTAAAATGCTTAACAGAGCGCATCTATGGTTGAAGGAAATGTAGCGGAAACCCCCTAGATCGGGTATCTCAGTGCGCCTCCCCGCATACAATGTTTGGAGGTGCCGTTCGTACACCGCCGGCTGCTGAGTGTATCGACAGCACATGCAATTAAAAGACGTTGTAGCCGTTCAGATTCATTATTTCTGATCCCTCCGAGATTGCTTGTTATTTATCACTTGACTCCAGACCCCTCCCATTCGTCTTCATCTCTCGAGAAAATGCACTTGTGGATGCAGGCACGGATGGCATTTGACGGCCACATGGCCATGCGCGGCAAACTCCAAGGCCACCTGCAGACAGCGTTGCAGGTCAATTTCAATTGTTCCCTCTTGCAGAAGTAGCGAAATCTCATTTAGAATTTCAGGTGGCATTTTACTTGTCGTTGTGCGGAGCAGCCGCATGCTTTGCCTCAGCTGCGCTCGCAACCTATTGCCCTGAATGTATCAGTAAGCCTATGAATTGACGACATTTTCAATGCACCTGACTCAGCCCATCCTTCAGACTTCGCAAAATTGATGGGAGGCCTTCTCACTGTGGTATGTAAAATGCGCATGCTCCGCTGAAACTCGAAAAATGTTAGTTCAGACTGGACTTTGCGCCGGACTCATGGCATATGCCAGAATTGAAGGAGCTAGCACGGAGAGTAAAATTATCATGCATCCTTGGTGAGTACCAAACCCGCAAAATTTATTGGCTACTGAACATTGGGCTGTTATGCAGGTCGATTAAGGAGCTGGTAGAGGTACGCTGCCACCAAAAACAGCCGAATTTCCCGTGTACACGCCCACGAAAAACAGGTTTCTCTGACTTCCGGAACTGTGACGATTGGGTAAGGCCGATAACAATATATGATCCTTCTATGGAAATGACAAGGTTTTACAGAATTATTGATATCTTGCTTGTAAGTTGCTCAAGGATCCTCCCGCCAGCAACTACATGGCATGATGCCTGTGCAGGCCTACACCTACCACGTGTTACTCTTACTTGATGCTGCCGCTGCGTGCTCTGGAGCAATACTTCTAGCGGATTCTGTGGTATGAACAATAATAGGAACCAAAATGAAAAGTCATGATTCAACCCAATGTCAGGTGTGCTTGAAGAGTGACGCGATCCTCTTTTGGACACTTTCTGCAGCGTGCAGTGGTGAGTTATGAGCCCACTTTGCACAGAGGAGCTAGTAAAAATGAACAGGCTACAGTTGTTCTCATTGGAATCGCCGCATTCCTCGTGATGATTTTCGCCAACATGCCATACAGTAAGAAATGGCCCAACCTACGCCACGTCAACTGGCAGCGATATTGAAAACATCCCGGCAGGTGTCATGGAGTACACAAAGGTTTACGCCGACAACTTCGGGGGAGCAATTGCTTCTGCTGGAAAACACATCAAGGCAAAAGTACAAGGCGCGCAGCGTACCTAAGCCCCAGCAAGTTGGCCAGTGGTGGCCAGGCATGTTTGGCTGGAAAATGCCATCGGGTGCTGACCGCTCACTGTTATTTTGAAGTCGAATGTTTTGTTTCTTCCTCGCATAAATCTGGCATGCGACTTTCCTGTCGCTCAAAAACGTTGTCAATCTCTGCAGGATCTAGAAACTTCCCTGAATTAGTCTTAGACGGGTTTGGTTTGGGCTGAGTCTGAGAGAATGCTTTGCCTTGAATAGGTGCACCAGTTGCAGGGTCTGCGAAGGGGGCCTCCGGAGGTCTGTTGGGAACAGGATCAATAACAACAATGAGCGTCTATAAGAAACAGCTCCGGGAACCAGTGGACTAGCCGAAGTAGACCCACCTGCTTGACGGAGGGACGACAACGACCTCTGGGTTATTTTTCGAATGATCCTTTCCAGGCTCCATCGTACTACACACGTAGTCGCAAGCAGATTGGAACGTGGTGGATCGCTTGCCCGGATGCTTCCAGGCAGTTGAGCGGCGAGCCAACTTACACGAAGATGACTAAATGCACACACCAGAAGAGTCAAATAATACCAAACAAGCACACGAACACACTTCAATATGCTTTACATGGGAATACCGAAAACTGCTGCACATTCAAGCAGCTGCAGATAACCACTTCCTCGCCCTTGAACGGCTTCCTCTGCCCGATTGCATGCATTGATGAAGCTGCCGCATAGAGGAAGAACACACAGGCAACTGGCGCTACCCGTACAACAAAAGTATATTTTAACTCTAAATTACAAAGCCTTTTTTGGGCATTTGAAGTATTAAGTTGTTTTCCTCTTCCAGCGCCTGTCCAAAATGCCGACGGGAAGCCAGGTAAGGAACCGGTTCCCCACTGGAGAAAGGAACATCTGCGAGCTTCGTAGAGCATATTTTAGATCAAGATTAAGTATATCAAACTCCTCCATGCATAAGCCACTACAAACCATCAGGGGATCCAACATTTTCTGGTTGCTCGGTGTGTGGATTTTTGAAATTCTGTGCCGACCAACTCCAGATCACATTAGAGTCCCAATCGCATGCGTGTAGAGGCACCGCTATCCAGATGTACACGGAATATGCTGAAGGAGAACTACCGCAGTATTATTAGCTTTGTTGCTTGGGGTTGCACCCGATATCTGACGCTGCGCCCGGTAGTGGAGTGGGGAAGCAGCATTGAGGGACTGCCTTGTGATTCGTATGCATGCACGTAGCATGCGGGTAACCTATTCTGAAAAATTGGTGTTAGTAAAGTCGATGAAATGGTTAAATTGTGTTTAATAATTGGCAGGTGAGCACGCGTATGGAGGCAACCGCCTTCCTACAGGGAATCAGATGAAGCAGAGGAAGACTGCCGTTTTTGTTTGATGACGTTGCAGGGAGGCAAGAAGAAGCCTTTGAAGGCCCCCAAAAAGGACTCGATTGAGTTTGAAGAAGATAAGGACTTCAAGCAGAAGCAAGCCCAAATAAAGAAGTGCGTCGAGTGTGGTCGTGTATTCGTAGCAGTTTAGACCCTTCTTGTTTGGCCTGTGTCATTTGATAGTGGATTGCCATGCGGTTCTCGATGTTTCAGGGAGGAGGAAGCTGCTAGGAAGGCTTTGTTGGCGAAGGCAGCGGCTAAGAAGAAGTGATGGACAAAGGCGTTGTCTGCAAATGCTTTTTTGATTGGCTTTTGAGTTTTGGAAACAACCTTCAGGCGACTTTCTTTTGTTGAACTTGTCCTGCCCGGCTGTGACAGCTGACATATTTGAATACAGTGTGCAGCTTAGGCGTATCACCAGGAATCAGTATGCTTATGAGCGTGCACCTTCTTGTTTGGCTAGCCAGGGAGCAATATATCACCGTCTTAGTAGTTGCCGCCACCGTGTATGCTGGGGCCAACGCAGGGGTAACGCTGGAGAGTTAGGCAGGGAGAGTTTAACGCCCACAAGTGGTGATCTGCGTTTTCTTTAATCACCAGATAACTTTTGGCAAGCCCCTTCGAATCGGCGAATGCAACTTCAGCCTTTGCTTATGCGACGGGGTTTGTACCAGACCCTTTGAATACAATGTACTGAACATAGAACGAGGAATCAGTATATTTATACGAGAACCTGAGGAAACGCAAACTGAAGCAGTAATGCTAGTACCGACACACACTGTGGGCTCGCAGTGAATTCTCTGCAACGATTGGAATCGTCTGGTTACTCTCTCTCAGCCACTGTACGGGGAGGAAATGTACTTTCGAATTCGTTTGCATATCTTCATGTGCAGTTTACGGCAAGCATAGAGCATACCGTAAGCGAAGCTACAACACGACGGCATAACATACCCATTACCCTTTTAGACGTCTACACTACGTAACATAGACTAAGTATGCTGGTTCGTCAGGGCAGCCGGCAAGCACAACTCGTAAGCAGACTGTCCTAATGTACTTAGCTAAATATCCTGCAGACTATCATGAGCTGCTGAGATGCAGCTTAACAGCTTCATATTCTTTCAGTTCTTATGGACATATACATCGTATATGTTCAAGTAAATCACCGCAACTGATTTCCAGTCGATGTGGGGGCCTTATGTATATTTGCCGCCCCCATTAAAGAGAGCACCGCGAGAAACATAAATCTTGGGAGTCTGTTTCCTCCCTTCACGAGGCATCGTATCATCTGTGCGTTCGTGTTATAACTGTTTACCTATGAGGTGTCCGCCCCGCAACATCGTTTGCAGTGAAACTCGCATTGGGAGACTCGATAAAAGCCGAGCAAAATGGATGCAAATGATGTGTGTTGAATTTGTTCGGTTGGGGGGAGAAAATCTTGAGTGGAGGTAATAAACGGAAGGTGTGCCACGGCAAAGAAGAGGCACCGCGGTGTGGAATAATTAAGATGCATTCATTTGAACTGCAGCTATTCTTTGTACGCTGGCTAGCAGATATTGTTGCATCAATCAAAGAAAACGAAAACACCCGACCAATCCAACCACAATTTTTCCCCCATCCGAAACCCCGCCGAATCTTCGGAAGACAGAAGAGGGGTGGAAATTAAAGGAGGGCTCTCTCATTGGTTGGTCAGTTGATGGGCGTTTGCTTGTTTGCTTCCTCGGCGCTACGAGATACAGCGAAAAATAAACGATGAACTTGCTCAGAAAATAGTATGCGCTGCTGCTCCGTCTCACTGCGTGATGATTGCCGTCGTTGAAATCCAGCAGGATGCACCAACCAACCAATTCAAACAAACAAACAAGAACAGGCCCTCGTCGTGACTTTCGCCTGCGGAGATGAAAATGCATTCACCCTATCCAACTTGCCCACTAACGGCGAGCTCTTGGGGTGGAGATGCAACTGAGTCCAGCTCCTTCACGACTGCAACCATTGATTGAATGAGAAAACAGGTCGACTTTGGCCTGTTTCGCCTTCGCATCCTTCGTTTTGTTAAGATTTTGGTTTTGTATCTTCTCCTTGGAAGAAAACAGACATTCAACTTTACTGAATGTCGCCGCTGTCGGCCCAGTAGTCGTCTTCGTCTGTGATGTCGATAACTGTATCGGCTTCAGGTGTCTCGGCAGTTGCTGCTCCGGTATCTTCTCCTTCGAACTCGACCTGTTCTGCCTCCTGTGCGCCAGCGCCACCTCCGCCGCTAGTGAAGGCTGCAACACCACCACCTACAGCAGCTATGAGCAACACACCACCAACACCTCCTGCCACTGCAGCTGTTGGGAAGCCGCCGCCTTCTTCCTTCTTCTCCTCCTCCTCTTCGGGTTCTGGGCGTTCGTGACCCTCCTCTGGTTTCGGCTGGACGGCAGGAGTTTCGGGGGCAGCCTCAGACTCCTGCTTGCCCTCTTCTTCGGTACCCTCAACAGGCTGCTCAGGTGTCTCCTCAGGCTGAGTCACACCCTCCTCAGGCTTCTCCTCAGGCTCAGTAACCTCCTCCTCAGGTAGCTCCTCCTCAGGCTTCTCCTCAGGCTCAGTTACACTCTCCCCAGGAAGCTCTTCTTCTGGGGGCTGCACTTCGCCTTCTCCTGTTTGCTCGCCTTCCTCGCCACCTGCTTCACCAGTTTCGCCTTCGCCTGTCTCGGTCTCTCCCTCTCCTTCGCCTGTTTCCGTACCGGGGGCTGGAATGGGGTGCAATTCGGTGTCGAAGCAGCTCTCCACTTCTGTGCACTGGCAGGCTGCAGATTCAACGCAGTCAATGCGTTGGCGAGAACGCATGCCCTCCTCTGGAACGCCGCATTCAGTCCACTCGCCGAATGGCGGGCAATCCTCACCTAAACACAAGCACAAACAGAAAGAACCCCGTGTTCCTGTCTCCTCCTCTCTCCCCATTCCTCTCTACCCTTGCTTGCCAGCGACACCAAAGCCAATATTCTAAGCCGGACAGCAACATCATCAAAACTTACTGCCGCAAGTTGCGACCTCGATGACGTCGGGGCATTTCTCGAGACTGCGCTGATGCAAGCCCTCAGCGTTGCATTCAGACCATGCGCCGAACTCGCCGCCTAAATGACACCACACACACAGACAAATGTAACTACAAACAGACCGTCCAAAAGTACCAGCAAGCCCTAACCACTATGCGCATACTAGTGTAGGGTTGATGAGTAAACTCTGGCTGCACGTAATTCAAAGTCGTTCGCGGTTATACTTACAAGTTGTGGCGATGTCTACACTGCATGTTCTGAATTCTTGACGTGTCTGAACAAGACCGTTTTTGCGGATGGTGCACGTTCTCCGCTCCTTCTTCTCCGAGCATTCACTCCAAGGTGTGCAGACAAAGGCGTTGTTCGCCGGCTCGCTGCACTCCTCGTACTCCGTCACGCCGCAAGCGGTGTCCTCACGAACACGCACATTGTCCTCTGAGCCCAGGTGGATGTTGCATTCGCTCCATGGGCCCCACTGACCGCATTGTTTTCCTTCTTCTGAAGGGAAGCAAAACCACAAAACACAGTAAGCACACTATAAGCAACAAAACAAGCGCTCGTCAGCCGCAAGGGTCATATATACAGTATTCCTGATTATATATCATTACGTATACTCACCGGTGGAGCTGACGTCGCACAGTTTGGTTTCCTTCTGCTCGGTTTCTCCGCAGGTGCGCGTCCTGGTGACCATTTGGCCGGCCGTGCAGTTTGCGGGTTCGAAGGGGCCGAATTCTCCTGTGCAGGTACAGTGTCAGCAACACAGCAAATCCCTAATGAAACAAAGCTAAACCATCCACAGCAAATAAAACTTTGTTGTAGAAGATAAGCCGCTTTACTCATGATTACTACAACTCACCGCAGTTCTCTGGAGTCTCTCCGCAAGTGCGCGATTCTTCTGCTTCCATTGTGGCACACTTGCGTGTCTGGTGGCCGTTCGAGCACTCCGTCCAGGGGTTCCATGCAGAGCAGGTGCCTTCTGTTTCGCTGTCTGCGGTTGTGCTGCTGCTGGGAGAGCAGGCCTGCACTTCATTCATGTTGCAGTCAGAGGATGTGCGCGTGCGGAAGTAGCCGCCCTCCTCATTGACTAGACTGCAAGAAGTCCACTCGCTCCACGTGCATCCGTCTGTAACTGGAATGTCAGCTGCGAACACCATCCACCAACAACGCATCTCTCATCGATAATACTCGAACTGAAAGTACTAATGAAGGCTTGTGGCTATGCAGTGCAGGCATTATCTCAGTGTAGCGGATCGCTCTACAGCATTGGGAGGAGATGTCGTTTATATCCTCTGGTTGAGCTAAAACATTTAACTTTGACTGACCTCCGCAGAGACGGACTTCCCTAACGTTGGTGCAGAAGCGTTTGTTTCTGGCCTGGCTGCCGTTAGTGCAAGTTGACCAGGGGGTCCATTCTCCGCAGTCATCCGTGACAGTGCAAATTCTGGATTCGATGATGTCTTCTCTGCCGGCGCACATACGGCGTTGGATGCCGACTCCGTTCTCGTCCTCCTTGCAGGCCGTCCAGGGTCCGAACTCTTTGCATGGACCGGTGCTTTCGGTGCCCTCTTCTTCGGTCGGTTCGCCACTAACTCCGGCTCCTCCTTCGGTGTCAGGCTCAGTCACTTCGCCACCAATGCCGGCTCCTTCTTCCGTACCGGGCTGCACTTCACCACCAACTCCGGCTCCTTCTTCTGTACCGGGCTGCACTTCACCACCAACTCCTGCTCCTTCTTCTGTACCGGGCTGCACTTCACCACCAACTCCGGCTCCTTCTTCCGTGTCAGGCTCAGTCACTTCGCCACCAACTCCGGCTCCTCCTTCTGTGTCAGGCTCAGTCACTTCGCCAGCCTCAGGCTCACTGGGCATAGTGCAACGCTCGAACTCTACCACATCGGGGCAGTTCTCGCGTGCGCGAGTTCTCAGGCCAGGGGATGGGTCGCCGCAGGCGGTCCACTCACCCCAGGCGCCGCATTTCTGCTCGGTCTCTGAAACCACACACAAACCGCAACTCCCCTAGAGATGGAAACGTACACAGGCGCCTTTGGAAAAGAAAAACGAAAGGAGAAAGACAATAGGCTTAACGGGAGGACTCATGAAAATGCAAGGGTTCAACACAAACAAGATAAAGACAGTTTAACAAGAACAAAAACAAAACTAACGGCACACTAACCTTCATCTGGGCATTCGCGGACTTCCTCTGCATCTTCGCATCCGGGTTCTCCGAATCTTTCAGTGCGCCTATGAGACAGGTTATTGTTGGTTCCAGGGCAGGCAGTCCATTCAGTGAACTCTCCGCACTGGGAGAAGTCAGCTGCAGGGCAGGCGCGCATCTCCTTCTTAAGCGGCAGTGCAAGGCAGCTGCGTGTGCTGGTTTTGGCGCCGTCGGTACACTCTGTCCATGCAGTCCAGGCTTCGCAGTGAATCTGTCCGGGGAGCAACACCTTCTCCGTGCATTGCGTGCCATCGCCTTCGAAGCCGCTCTTGCACTCGCACTTGAACGATCCGGGAGTGTTCGTGCAGACGGCGTGGATGTCGCAGCCTGCTGCGTTACCCGCGCACTCGTCGATGTCTTCGCAGGATGTGCCAAGGCCGGTATAGCCGCTGCCACAGACGCAAGTGAAGGAGCCGTCGGTGTTTGTGCAAATGGCATGAGGGTCGCAGTTGTGGCTGCCTGCTGTGCACTCATCGATGTCAACACAGGCTCCTTCGCGCATCTCGTAGCCTGGGTGGCATGTGCAAGTGTAGTTGTCCCCTGCAGGCTCGCAGGTGGCGTGGGCACCGCAGGGAGCGGAGTCGCAGACGCCGACTGTCTTCTCGCAAGCCTTGCCGTCTCCCTGGTATCCCTCCATGCATTCGCAGGAGTAGCTGCCGTCTGTATTTGTGCAGATTGCGTGCTCGCTGCATCCATGCACGCCAGCCTCGCACTCGTCAACGTCCACACAGTCCTCTCCTGCAGCCTTGTAGCCGTTCTTGCACTCGCATTGGTAGGAACCCTCTGTGTCCTTACAGAAGCTTCGCTCGTTGCAGTTTGCAGTTCCCGCCGCGCACTCGTCGACGTCTGCACACACAAAAGCAAAACAGAAACAAGGAAACTTGTACACTCTCTATGAGCAATGGCCTGGGATGTCAATGAACAGAAAAGATGATGAAACAAGTAATCTGCTGGTGTTTGGCCTTCTCTTACTTTCGCATGTGCTTCCGTCAGCTGCAAGGCTGAATCCGGTCTTGCAGCCGCAGGTGTAGGACCCTGTGGTGTTTTGGCATACACCCTTGTGTGTATCGCATGTGTTTTTGGCTGGGTCTGCGCATTCGTCGATGTCTGCGCAGGTGTGTCCGTCGCCCTCGAATCCGGCATTGCAGCGGCACTCGAAGCTGCCTTCGGTGTTGACGCAAGTGGCATTCGGGTCACAGGTGTGCTGTGCTGTTGCGCATTCGTCGACATCATTGCAGGTGTGGCCATCGCCTTCGAAGCCGCTGGCGCACGAGCAGGTGAAGGAACCGACGGTGTTGGAGCAGACGCCTCCGGTGGCAGCGCAGGTGTTCAGCTTTCCGTCGAGACATTCGTCAACATCTTGGCAAACGGAGCGGCGTTGAATGAATCCAGCAGCGCACTCGCAAGTGAATGATCCTGGTGTGTCGACGCAAACACCGCCTTCGCCGAAGTCCTTGCAGGGTTCGCCTCTCTCGCACTCATTGATGTTCTGGCAACCATCTTCGCCTTCTCCGCTGCCTTCATAGCCTTCCTTGCAAGTGCAGATGGCCTCGGTGCCGGCATCGTTTTCGCGGCATGTGGCGTTTGCGTTGCATCCCTTCTCCTTGCAGAAGTCGATCTTCACACAAGCTCCATCAGTGCGGCGGTACCCAGCAACACAGTCGAAGTCGTAGCTGCCTTCAGTGTTGACGCAGGTGGAGTTCGGTGGCAGCACGACTGCTCCTGTCTCGCACTCGTTGATGTCACGGCAGGTGCGTTCATCAGCGCGCTCGAATCCCTCAACGCAGTCGCACTGGAAGGATCCGGGTGTGTTCTTGCAAGTTGTGTGTTCGCCGCAGGTGCCCTGTGCAGTGCATTCGTTGATGTCTGCGCAGCTGTGGCCGTCACCTTGGTAGCCTGGCTTGCAAGCGCATTCGTAGCTGCCTTCAGTGTTTGTGCAAATGCCTCCGTCGGCTGGCTTGGCACATGTGTTCTTCGAAGCGTCGCTGCACTCGTCGACGTCCACGCAAACCAGTGCTGGGGTTCCCTGCTGCTGCTGTTCAGCTGATGCAACGAAGCCCTCACGGCATGCGCATTGGTAGCTTCCTGCGGTGTTTGTGCAGACAGCGTTGCTTCCGCAGATGTTTTCTTCTGCGCACTCATCAATGTCTTGGCAGCCTGCCTCGCCATGGCCGTCTCCAGCGTACCCTGTTATACAGGTGCACTTGAAAGTGGTGTTGTCCTCGCTCTCAGAGCACTCGGCATGCACATTGCAGTCGTGCTGTCCAGCACCGCAGAAGTCGATGTCCTCGCACTTGTGGCCGTCACCTTCGAAGCCGGGGTTGCACTGGCATGTGAATGACCCATCGGTATTGGTGCAGGTGGCGTGGTTCGAGCAAGTGTGTGTGCCTGTCGCGCATTCGTCGATGTCGACGCACGTCTTTGCGTCTGCGCGTTCATAGCCTTCACGGCAGTTGCACTCGAAAGCACCAACGGTGTTGCTGCAGATGGTGTTTGCACCACAGTCATCTGCCTCAGTTGAGCACTCGTCAATGTCTTCGCACTCCACACCGCTGCCAGTGAATCCACTGTTGCATTGGCAGGTGAAGCTTCCGGGGGTGTTGCTGCAGGTGGCGGAAGGGTGGCAGTTGTGGGTTCCCTCAGCGCACTCGTCGATCTCAGTGCATGAGTTTCCATCCTGCCTGTACCCCTCTTTGCACTTGCAGGTGTACGAGCCGACAGTGTTCTCGCAGATGCCTCCCTGCTCGGCAGGAGCACAGTCATTCTGACCTGCACACTCGTCAATGTCGTTGCAGTGGCCTTCAGCAGTGCCGTCGCCGCTGTAGCCTGGCAGGCAGGTGCAGATCGCCGCTGTGCCTTCTTCATTCTCCTTGCAGGAGGCCAGCGAGTTGCATGCGCCGCGGGCGCAGAAGTCGATCTTGATGCACTCGCCGTTCACCAATTCGTATCCAGCCTTCGCCTCAAGGGAGTAGCTGCCATCATTGTTCACGCAAAGACAGTTGTCAGGGATCTTGGTGTTCGCATCCTTGCACTCGTCAATGTCGCTGCATGCGTTGTCTTGCATGTTGCCATAGCCAGCCTTGCACTCGCACTCGTAGCTGCCAATTGTGTTCTGGCAGTGAGTGTTGTCACCGCAAGGAGATGTCGCCGCAGCGCACTCATCGACGTCGCTGCAGGTCTTTCCGTCGCCGACGAAGCCCTCAAGACACTTGCACTCGTAGCTGCCGTCCGTGTTCAGACACTGTGCTGACACGTGGCACCCAGCTGCACCGGTGGCGCACTCGTCGATATCTTTGCATGCATGCCCGTCGGTTGAAGCTGGCTCGTAGCCGGAGTTGCAGGTGCATACATACGAGCCCTCAGTGTTGCTGCAGGAGGCGTGAGGGTCGCAGGGGGACTGCTCCGCCGCGCACTCGTCGATGTCGGTACACCCGTTGGGACCGATGCCGTCGCCAGAGAAACCGGGCTTGCATTCGCAAGTGTAGGATCCCTCGGTGTTGGTGCAGTTTGCGTTTCTGTTGCAGTTGTTTGTGGGCTTCTCGTTCGAGCACTCGTTCACGTCCACGCACGGGCTCTCGCGAGTGCCGGCGCCTTCATATCCCGCATCGCAGATGCACTTGAAAGATGTGAGGGTGTTCACGCAAGTGGAGTGGGCTCCGCATGTATTGAGTGAGGGGTCTGCGCAGAAGTCGATCTTGGAGCAGGGAGAGTCATGGGTTCCCTGGCCGCTGTACCCTTCGGGGCAGCTGCAGGTGAAGGAGCCGTCGGTGTCTGTGCAGATAGCGTTGGCCGAGCAGGCGTTGGGGTTGGCGCATTCGTCAATGTTCTTGCAAGGGCTGTCTGCAGTTGCATTTCCGCTGTACCCAGTGTCGCAGCGGCACTCGTAGCTGCCAGCTGTATTCAAACAAGTGGAGTGAGCGGGGCAGGTGTGCTCTCCGTTGGTGCATTCATCGACGTCATGACACTGTCCGTCCTCTCCCTTGACGTATCCCTGGTTGCAGTCGCACTTATAAGAGCCCTTGGTGTTGATGCATGTGGAGTGTGCCGGGCACTGGTGGGTGTTGGATGCGCACTCGTCGACCTCAACGCAAGGCTTCTTGCTGCTGCCTGCTCCGGAATCTGCGTCCCAGCCTGCCTTGCACTGGCATTTGGCGTCATTGCCGTCTGGGGTGCAGATGGCGTTGCTGTCGCAAGGTGCAGGGGTATCTTCGCAGGGGTTGAAGGCCTCGCAGGTCTTCCCATTGCCGCGGAAACCAGGCTTGCATTCGCAGGATGCACCAATGGGATCGCAAGTGGCGTTTACAGAGCAGCTGCTGCAATCAAAGGCTCCGCACACCCGCACCTCTTTGCGGTCTGGGCAGTTTTGACGGTAACGCGTGTGGGTACCCCCGCGTACGCAGTCTCCATTCATAGGGGGATCCCATTCCACGAACTCGCCGCCTGCGCACAGTAATACAAATCCATACACGGGTTTATACTACCAGTGCACGAATTATTATCACCAAATGCAATACAACTGTTCAAGAATAAACAGTGTGTGAACGAACAGTTGGAGACCACCTGTGCTCAGAGTGTATAGAATAAACAAGAAAATAATTTGTTATCCGTTTGCACGAGCATTCACAGGCAAGTACGTATACAAGACGTATGTTATGTTGTAGGCTGGTTCGAGCATTTGTATTGAGCCAGAATGGGCTCAGTTCATTTAGTTCACTCAGTTCACTTGGACAGCCATGTATTGCATCGTGCATGTTCATCGACGTTAAGGTTGTGTGTGCAGTGGTTCAATTTTGTTGACAATCTGCATGCTCCCCCCAACCCTTAGTTGTATATCAATAGCATACATTTCTCGATCTCTGCGTCGTCCATGTTGCACTCGCGGACTTCGACGGGTCCGCACTTTGAGTTGTATCTTTCCTGGACGCGGTTGGTGTCGCACATTGTCCAGGGGGTCCATTGATCGTTGCATTCTAGAAGTACAGGCCTGCATGCCCTCACTTCCTGCACCTCTGGGCAGCCCTCCCTGTTGCGGGTTTGAAACTGTCCCACCACACACGACATATCGCCGGGAGACCAAGGAGTCCAGTTGCCACCTGCACGCAACCGCCAACCACAACAGAAGGCACCACTTGAACTGGACGCGAATGCATAAATAAATAATCAGCAAAAATCGGCTTTTCTTGAGGGATTATAAAGATCAGCCACCACAATCGGAGGCATTCAGCTGTCGCCACTTTCCATAGAGCAGCGTACAAGGAAAACAACTTACATCCTGTCAGCTTCTGGCATTCCTCAACCTCCACCCATGTCTCGCACTGTGCATTGTGCCTCTCCCGCAGACCAGTTTGCGGGTTGCAGGTAGTCCAGGGTGTCCACCCAGATTCGCACTTGCTCAATTCATTGTTAACTTCGGCGCCTGCAGACACAGCAAAGAGCAGAGAAGTGGCGGTAGGCTGAAGACCTCCTGTGCCGTTTGCTTCTTGTTTCAAAAACCCATAATATGACAGACTGGCGCTGCTACCACCACTGCAACATGTAGTTTAAGTAGCAGAGCGTGGCGCCACTCCCTACGACCATCGCTAGATACATGAATGCACGCAAGTCATACATCCGCCACTGCACCGATGCAGCTGAAGTGGCAAAATGCATTAATTTGCATAAAGTGGAAGCGTAAAACAGCTTCTGTATGGGCGCAAGCAAACAGAAGGAGCGCAGTGCTTCTCACGGCTCGGTCGTCCCATAGGCGACCCGGGGAGGGAACGAGCACTGAGCCACCAGGGCGAAGGTCAGCTTTAGAGGCTGAACTTGGCATAAAGTGTTTGAAGCAGCTTAAATGTAAGGTTTTTATGAGGTTTAGACTTACTGGCGATTCCTGTTCCGCCATAGAGTGCAGCGAGGGCTGCACAAAGCGCCCACCGCGGGTTGCGATGCAGCATATTGTCGCCGCTGAAACGGCTGCGTTTAAAGTTGAGTTCGAGCTACACTGTAGCAGCTCTTCTCATGAACAAACTGAAGAAAAATGACCATGTGGCACATGGGCCAAGGTGGGGAACGACGCTGTGAAAGGCAGTAGTGAGCTGGCTGCGCCCTGCACCCGCGGAGAGCTGCAAGGGCCAGAAAATCGAGCTAAAGAAGCTCGAAGAAGAAAAAGGAAGAAGAAATGTTGAGATCACTCAAAGGAGAAGAGTCCCACTTTAGGGATGCAGAAGTTGTGAGGACGTCGGTAGATCCAACTCGATATCGCCCAAGCTAGCTACAGCGTATGTCGTGTGTGCGGCCAGCTGTGCGGCGAGCACCGTCAGCCTCCGACGCGCTTGCTTATTGTAGCCAGTCTCTCCGAATTCTTCTCAGGAAAGCAAAACGGTCTGAATATGCATTTTAAAAAAGTACAAAAAAAATACATTTTCTCCCTGCTTCGTTCAAACCCAAGTGTAAAGGTGGTTCATCGACGATCGCTTATGTACGCCGCCCTCAGTTGCCCTCGCTGTAGTGCTCACTTCTGCGTGTTTTCCCCTAAGAGGAAGAAAATTTTTATCAGATATATTTCACAAGTCATAAATTAAAATGCTTTCCTTCTGACCGCTGCGATTTCAGCACGCGCTTTGCATGGCCGTCAGTGCAGTTGTCGCCGTACCGGTCCGCTAGATGAGTGAGTTGTCTCGTGCCAAACTGCAGAAAAAAAGTAACTCGTGGATTTATACCACGTCTTCGACCAATAATCAGCTTTCCTTGAATTGCCAACAACTACTAGAATGCTTAAGAAGCTTCCCGCTCCGCTATATATTCCGTCGCTCTCGTATCATGGCGTCTCCCTGCGCTGCTCACCAGACGATATTTTTGTCGCTTTCACCTCAAATTCGGCCTTAAACTTATTCTTCTAGATAACTTGTATTTTAGCCTACACACGACTATCACGTTTCACCGACTTTTTTTACCGTTAACCATCTCTGATGCGTGGCTGACTCAGTGGGATCGCCCACTGTCCCAGGTCGGCATCTACATTTACTTGGTCCTAAGTTGGCTGCTGTGCAACAATTAGTTGCTTATATTGCCAGCAAAATGTATTGCTTACATTGCCAGTTAATAATTAAAGTCGATTCCTGTCCCCTTCATATATGGAAGCCTGGGGGGTTGAATTGCAGGAAGGTGCGCCAGTGTTCACTGGCAGCTTTTTCCTTTCACCAGGCCTAACCCGGCTGACATCGTGAATATTCACAGTATTTTACAACCTCCGATACCCACTTCCCAATATCAGGTATTTTCGCTACCCTATGTGGCACACGTGGCTCCGGCGCAGCTGACAGAACCCCAGGACCGACCATTGCAAGAGCGCTATAATGTAACAATGATTCCCAGTGATGTAGGCATTATCCCCGGAGCCCTAGCCGAAAATTCAGCTTTTTCTTCTCCTCGAGTGCTGGAGAAAACTTACGGCAGTTACTTAGCCCGGACGACTTAGTCTTAGTGCACATCACTCCCTCCGAGGCTCTCTGCAGGGTGTACGGCCAGCAACATCTCCATGCAGTTGCTAGAGACGCGTTGGCCTGCACCTTTCGTCTGCCTCAACCGAGGGGATGTACAATACACCATCAAATTGGCGCTGGTTTTCTGTAAATCATGGAATTATTGCAATTTCTTCTAACTCTCCTCAATATCATTGCGACGAGGAGCCGGTTGAGGTGATTGAACTATCGGAAGCTAAGGTAGCGGTGAGCGAAGATAACGGAAAACTGTCACTACTGAGTCAAATCGCCATGAAGCCGCCACTTCAAGTGGCTTCGTCAATGGGACTAAGCAATTCTCCTCAAAAGCATGATTGGCCCAGGGGGGGGCAACTTCAGGAATGGATGTCCAGCGGTGCATGAATGGAGGGGGGACCCCCAGAATCTTTTGCTAGTTCTGTCTCGTGGGCAGGATAGTTGATGTATTTGTTTTAAGGCGCTCCCTGTGATATTGGCACCCCCTCTTCAACCTACGGCTACCTCAGAGTTGCGGTACCACTCTTATTTGGTTCATATTGAGTTTTGAGAATTACATCCAGCGTTCGTGAATGCACCAAAGACACCAAAGGCAGCTTGTGCAGAATTTTATGTGGTGCTGCGTGTAGCGGCGTTTGCCTGTGGTGCTGGCAGAGGTACCAGAGAAGAACATAAATTATAGCACTGTTGCCTCATGCCTGAGTCTGTTTGGGTATAAAACCACTGCTCAGTGTCTCCTATGCGCGTGGAATGACGACGCCGCTGCCACTGCTGTTTCTTTCAATAACGGCCTCACTATGCTCGATGCGTGTATTTAGTTGGTGCATGCGGATTTGCTCTGAAAGCACTTAACCTTATGTGCTTCTGAAGCATATGCCGCCACCTCAAAAGGTCCACTGGCACCCTGGCTCCTGTGTCCAAGGAGACTATTTCTGCCAAGATATTCGTCAGCCTTAGCTGAGGACTGTCGTCAGCTGTAGTAGTGCAAACCAGGGGGAGTAGCAATGTAAAACATCTAGTGAAAGCATTCTTTAAATAGCTGATATTTGCCCTCGCCTCAGATATATGCATATGTGTTTAGACCCCTCAAGTTCCCACCCCAAATATTGCTGGAGAAAACACATGTTCAGTGCCAGCACGTATAGGAGGGCATTTTTCCGTAGTGTAGGCATATGAGGGACAATGTGCATTTTTGAGAGAAAGCAGAAATAATTCAGTCTTTCCAACGGTAAAGGGTTCGCTTAGCTGCGCTGTGCTGCCCCCCTCTTCGATGTTCCTCGCTGCATGCGTGCCTAACACCTCTTCAGAGGAACAGGGGCAGAAAGGAAGATAACCAGCAAACTGGAATACCACGGACAATGGTGAAAAGACACATATTTCTCTAGAAATCATCAATACTACATGTTGGAAGAACACTGTGGTTAGCCTCGAATGCAGGTCGAAGGGGAGGCAGTGAGCCTGTTTAATCCTTCCGTACATATTCACATAAACTCGTAAGGGTGTGGAGTAGAAGGTGTGTGGAGGCTAGGGAGTACTGACAGCCTCGTGGTAGTAGTGGCTGATACCGCAGGGTCCAGTACTGGCTGCCACTTGGATGGTCTGCTGGTTGCAGGTGAGGTCAGATGTAAGGGTGAATTCTGCAGAAACTGAAATACAAGAAATAAATGCATGTACAGAAACACAGTTGTGCTCTGGAGACAGCCGATGCGCTTTGATGCACGTTGAACAACGACTCCGCTGCATGGCAGCGGAGTTGGCTATGAGACGTCATCAAAGGGTTTTAATACAATTAATTGCTGCTCCTTAAGTGTAGGAGATGCGTATGTCCGTTTGAAGAAGTCAAGTAATTCATCTATCTTAAAAAGGCGACGCGATTGCGAAGAGAAGCACTACCTTCATTCGAACTCAGGCGCTGTGTGGACGGACTGTGCAGCAGCAGCAGCAGCAGCAGCAGCAGCAGCTCCGCACACACAGCAGCGTTCCCTAGAAGTGGAAAGCGGTTGCTGTGGAAGCTGTTGAATTTAATCCAGAAGAATTTCTTGTGGTTTGCACTGCGCCTTTAAATTTCTTCTTTCAAGTTGAACGCTCACGCCGCGCTCGCCACAGCACTGGTCTGTGGTTTGTGCTTGCGAATTCCAGGTGGAGGCGTCCGGCGGGCGGGCTTCCTCTGATTTGTTTGTATCTTTTTCTTCCTTTGTTTCTTTCTTCTTCCACAGTGAAATATAGAGAAAATGGCAACTGGAGTGGATGACGTGTTCTCCAGTGACACCAACCAGCACTGGGAGATGAAGCGAAAGGCTTCCTTCTCAAAGCTGACAGGCGCAGTGCCGCGAACCATCCCCGGTATGTATAACGTTGTGGAGGACCCGCATGCAGACGACAAGAAAGAGAAACTATGGAAACTCATGGAAACATACTTGCCCTCCGACGTGCACTCCATTCAGAGAAGCATAGTCAACCATGTGGTAAGCTACGCAAGCAAACACCGCCAAGGTGTACGAACACCCGGAACGTTTGGAATAAGTTTCTGTTTACCGCCGTCTTGAAACGGGCATGTTTCAATAACTAGAGGGGTTTCCTTGCTGCTTTCTGTTCCTGCTTTCCCCTTAGGAGTATACACTTGCAAAAACCCGGTTCAACTTGGACCCGGAGTCGTGCTACAGGGCTGCCGCCTTCTCTGTTCGCGACCGTCTCATTGAAACTCTGAATGACACAAACGCTTTCTTCCATGAGAAGGACGTGAAGAGGGCCTACTACCTGTCATTAGAGTTTCTGTTGGGCCGTGGTCAGTATTCTTTCTGTCCTATCATCTTTAATTTCTCTGGCTTCGTGGGGCAGACATCCGTATTGAGGAGCCTCACACAACGTCATTATTGCAGCAGATCGACAGACAGCAACACCGGCGCATTTAAAATGGTGCATTTGTTTAGTGGATTCGGCATGATCTAGGGTTTAAGGTTTAGGGTTTAGGGTTTAGGGTTTAGTGTATATTTCGTGTTTTTTTTTTTTTTTTTTTTTTTCCTGCAGCATTA
>NW_013564419.1:0-8411 GCF_000499605.1 Eimeria maxima | reverse complement strand
TCTATCTATCTATCTATCTATCTATCTATCTATCTATCTATCTATCTATCTATCTATCTATCTATCTATCTATCTATCTATCTACCTATCTATCTATCTATCTATCTATCTATCTATCTATCTATCTATCTATCTATCTATCTATCGATATAACTAAGTAGCTAGTTAGGTACCTAACTCTCTAAGTAACTATCTATCTGTGAGTCAGTCAGTCTGTCTGTCGGGCACCTTACAATGCCTATAAGTCCATTAATTCTGTCTTGCGTTTTTAAAATGCCGAAATCTCCGCTTTCAACCGCTCTTTGCAAGTGATAATATAAAGCAAAATCAAAGGCAGCAAACGCCCCTCCACCAGCACGAACATAATTCAATAAAGTCAACGTGTCGCCATGCCAATATTCCCCCACTGTAAATGGACGACCCAAGTCTTCAACAAATGCCTTCTGGTTAGAGCATAACATACACGATACTCGCGTCGTAGTCATTGTTATTCTTACGTAGTCTTTATTATTTACGCTAATTCATAATGTTATTACTATGGTTATTAGTATGTAATATATTATGTATGGTGTATGACATCTTATGTATTTATTATGAGTAATTTTTTCTTAAGCATGCCTGGTACTGTGGCGCATAGCCGCCTGCCATATCAATACGAAACCCTGAATATCCAACTTCTTCAATAAGCCACCTTGTCCACTTTTTTAAGTCTTTTTGTACTTGAGGGTTTGTATGATCAACATCAGGTGCACAATCAACAGATACACCAGTATCGAGGGATCCAAGAGCCCGGTACCCTTGAAGGTTGTTTGAAACAACTGCCCAGGGGCCCCATGGGGGCCCCTCAAAAATGGTCCAGTGGCCCATTGCGTCCTGCTGCGTTGCGCACCGGTGATTCGCCACCACGTCGACGCAGCAGCACAATTGCTTACGGCGTGCTGCTGCCAAAAGTGTCCTCAGCTCTGCCTCAGACCCGTAGTGACTCTTTAAGGAGTACCTGCATATAACAGCACCATCATCGTCAGATGCACCATCACCAGTACCATCAGCAGCAGCACCGTGCGCATCAGCAGCTTCAGCAGCAGCAGCAACAACAATACTACCAGCAGCAGCAGCACCACCACCACTAGCAGCAGCAGTAGCAGCATAAGCAGCAGCAGCAACAGCAGCAGAAGCAACACATTGGGCATACCATTTGGTGGGCATATATCCTTCCCAGTCGACGCATTCAGTTGGTGGTGGACACCAAACAATGGTTACGCCAAGTTTACAAATTTCATCTAATTTATTAAAAAGTATTTTATACCAACTAAAAGGGTTTTTAGCACTTAACCAATTAAACCCCTGAAGCATTATGTGCGGTTTCTTGTCTTCTAATCGAGGACCTTCAAGGGCTGCCTCCGCCCTTACGCGGATACTAGCTGACAGTAAACCCTCACCAACTACTTCAGTCTTCTTGCTGCTGCTGCTGCTCCTGCTGCTGTTTGTGCTGCTGGTGCTGCTGGTTGTGCTACGGCTGTTGCTGTTGCCGGTTATGTTCTTGGTAGTGGTGTTGGTGCTATTCCTGCTGCTGCGTTCCACGTTGAAGCTCTTGCGCCCGTCTTTTCTGCAGCAACCGCTGTTGCTGCTCTTACTGCCGCTGCTGCTGTTGCTTCTGTCGCCGTTGTTGTGTTGCTGTTTCTGCTGCTGCTTGTCGGCTTCAGGGGGTATGCTGGTCCACGCAGACACCGCGTATTGGTATGTCTCGCCTTGCAGCACGTGCGTGTCTTTAAACGTGTGCTCGTGGGGCCCAACCGCAGGCAAACAGCCAAAAGGGAGGCCCTCCCGATACACCCGATAATATAGCACAGGGGGCCCTCCACTGTCTGTGGGAGGATCCCAACTTATCTCAATGCTGAGGCACAAACTGTAAACCGTAAACCATAAACCCTAACCCTCTGTAAACCCTGAACACTAAATGACTGGGTGCCACAATCCTGAAACCTGTGTGAAGTTACAGTATGTTTGATTATAGATTATTTGCCTAGGTTCTAGCGTTGACCAGCGTCTGCAGCCTAGGGTGTCTCCTGCGCATCAGTGTTTAGGGTTAAGGGTTTAGGGTTTAGGGTTCAGTGGTTAGGGTTAGGGTATGGACCTGCTCGGGGTTTTATGGGTGCATCGTAGGTTGTTAGGAGCAGAAGGTTTTCCCTCTTCAGCTGTCTGTACAGCTAGGGTGTCTGACGGGGGACTTTCTTGACCTTCTTCATTAGCAGCACAAACAAAATAATTAAATACTCGTGACACTAAAGGAGGATAGTCAGTAAAATGTAAACAACAGCCATCCACAGACCCCACCAATACACTGTCCCTATAAACACACACAAACACTCATATTCATAGTCATGCATTACTTGTTCTTCTGCTGCTGTGTGTGTTGCTGCTCTTGCTGCTGCTGCTGCGGGTGCTGTTGCTGTTATTGCTTCTGCTCATTTGCATAGGGTATTTGGATGTGTGGGTCCGAGTGTGCGCCCAACCCTAAACCGTAAACCCTTCTCACCTGTAGATGTGGTAAGCAGCAACTGTCTCCGTTTTAAATGGACTTGGGTTCCAAGCAAGAGAAACCTCGCTGCTGCCGGATTTCGTGCACCTTCACAGACCATGCAGCAGCAGCAGAAGCAACAACAACAACAGCAACAGCAACAGAAACAACAACCGCAGTAGCCACACCTGCTCCAGTGCACCAATGCGCACCAAATAACAACCGCAGAAACTGCAGCAGCAGTATCTTGAGCAGCAGCAACGGCAGCAGCAGCAAATGCAGCAGCAGCGGTTGCAGCGGTGGCAGCAGATCAGAGCATCCTAATGACTTTTCTGCTTGAACTGGCAACAGCAAAAAATGCAGCAGCAGCAGCAGCAGCAAAGTAGACACCTAAGGACTGCTGGTTTCTGTGGGGGCTCAGAGAGTCTTTCTAATGAGCCCGCAAAAAGGACATAGCTGCCTGTACACCCCAAATAATAATGTTCATCAGTAGGAGATCTATCCCATTGGCCGCCACCTGAACACTCGCAAAAACCTAAACCCTTGATTCTCAAATTTAACCCCTGTACAAAGAACGGCAGAGATATGGCGGCGGTTGGGTTGTAAACCCTTTGGCGTGTACGGGGATGCCACCTTTGTTTTCCTTCTAGGGTTTAGGGTTTAGGGTTTCACCGTCATTTAAGAGGAACTCTAAGGTGGGGGCACTGGCGAAGAAGTACCAGAGTTTATCCTCAGCGTGCCTGCCTCACAAACCCTCAGCAGCGGTCTCCTTCTTGCCTCAATAAGGTCTAGGGTTTAGGGTTTTGTGACTTGGTGTTTCTTTTCCTCTGGCATCCCCCAAACATTAACGTTTTAGGTGTATATGCATGTATGTGTTGTACATACAACTCTCCTCTTTCTAGTGTATGTACATAGACATCGTAAACCCTCTTTTTTTCTCTGATCTAGCAAAACCCTAAACCTTAAACCCTAAACCCTAATATTGTTGTGTATATATGTATAGACCGCCAAACTCTCACTTTCCAGGTGTATATATGTATAAACCCTAAACCCTGATTGATGTCTCGGGTGTTTATACACCGAAAGTAGGCCCCCCATTGCTGCGTACCCCCGAAGACGCTGCGGCAGCAAACCAAAGAGTGTTTTACCCTCGGGTGTATCCGCAGACACCCGAGTTAATGACACCCCTGGTGCAGCACTCCATGGGCCCCCCCCTAGGCGGTGATGCAGATAAGGCTTACTCCATCCTACAACCATAAACCCTAAACCGTAAATCCTATGCCCTAAACCCTACAAAACATTTAACCCTACATGCTAGACCCTAAACACTAAATCCTAACACTTCCTAATACACAAAAGTTAACCCTAATCAACATTAGATGTCGCAGATAGTATGACAGCTAGCTAGTTAGCCAGCTAGCAAGCTGGCTAGTTAGCCAGCTGTCTTTTGTAAGGTTTTGTTGAGCAGACAGAATAGATCAAGAGGCGATCTCCAAAGTATATGCGGAGAGTTTCACTCTCTTACAATCACTAAACCCTAAACCCTAAACCCTAAAAACTGCAAAAACCACCTCAATAAGCCCTAAAAAGAGCGAATAAACCCTAATAAACATTATTATTCTTCTTAGGAGAGGTCTGCTGTATCTGTACCCGTGATGTAGAGCAGCAAAATCCCTCCCTGCAGCAAAGAAGATAAATCTGCTGCTTCCTGCTTCCCATGGGGAAGTAGCAACGAAGAAGAAGACGGCAGCAGCAGCGAATGGCTGTAGTGTCTTAACAGCTCAGGACGAGACATGAGTCGCTTCCTGGGCTTGCCAGGGCCAATAAAGGGGCCCTTTCCCTGCAACAGCAACTGCTGTTCCTGGTGCTGCTGCTGTTGTTGCGACAGCAGCAGGTCAGGGTCCGAGCCACAACCCTCAGAAACTGGGACATCCGGACTGGTGTGGCGTCTCCGCAGCTGTAGCAGCAGCAGATGAGGCCCCTCAGGGGCCACCTGCTTCTCCTCCATAGTCCTTTATCCAGCAGCTGCAGTAGCAGCAGCAACAGCAGCGGCAGCAGCAGCAGCTGCGAGCAGCAGCCCTTCGCGAGCCGCACAGACGGCAAGTTGTAGCGTCTCGGTTTCTAGTGTAGCCCTAAGGGACATGGGATCCCTCTAAATAAATTAAATATAATTGTATTTTATATTATTATTGTCATTTATATTATTATTTTATGGGCAGCATAGGCAAGGAGGTTAAGGGCTGGTGCACGCGGTGATGTACACCTCAATATGCGGTGCAGCATGGGGCCCCATGACACACACCTCCTATATAATTATTTTATTAATTTTATCATTTAATTCCTTTTTATTGACTGAAGTTTTATAGCAAAACAGAGAAAGAGACAAATGAAAGAAGGCGCGTGCCACCGATGGCTCTAAGACAACCACGGGGGCCCCAACGTACGAGCAGCAGCAGCAGCAGCAACTGCAGCAGCAGCAACAGCAGAAATAGATGACTTCTTTAGATTTCTCTTTGTTATTTTATTAGTGATGCACAGGGAAAGGTTTTCCTCAACCTATATTCCCAGCTGCAGCTGGCGCCCTAAACCAGAAACCTTAAACCCTAAACCCTAATACCTAAACCCTAAACTTCCTAGCAACGGTGGCCCATCACGGCACACTTAGGGTTTCCCTCAAGGGTTTTCGATTTAGGGTTTTATTGACGCCTAGGGAAGATGGTTTTTTGATCTATTTTATGTGGCCGCAGCAGCAGTCGCAGTCGCAGCAGCAGCAGTCGCAGCAGCAGCAACTGCGCTGCTCTAAGGACGCCCGCTGCTGCTGCTGCTGGTACACCAGGTAAATCTGCTGCTGTGCAGATGTGTGTACTAGCTCTGCTGCATCCAGACAACAGCAGCAGCAGCAGCCTCTGCAGGAGCATCTGCAGCAGCAGCAAACACAACATTAGCAGCAGCTGCAGCAACAGCGGCAGCATCTGCTGCAGAAGCATGGTGACAATCCTTTCCTTCTAGCCTTTTTAACGACCTAAGGGGTACTGTTGGAGCAGCAGCAGAAGCAGAAGCAGAAACAGCTGCATTGCGCCTGCAGCAGCAGCAGCAGTAGCGGATCAGCAGTAGATGCAGACCCATCTTTTGCTGCGGCAGCAAACGCAGCTGCTTCCTACGCATGAGTTTTCCCCCGCGTCATGCTGCTGTGGATGCAGCAGCACAACGCGCAGCAGCAGCAGCAGCGGCAGCTGCTGCTGCTGCGCAGTGGGAACCGCACGCAGCTGAAAGTAGTAGCACATTCATACCGCGCCAGCAGGTGCAGCAACAGCTGTTGCAGCAGCAGCTGCACCAGCAGCAGCTGCACCAGCAGCAGCTGCAGCAGCATCAGCACGAAGTGAGTTATGGAATCTCATTCTCCTCTCCGGCTGCAGCAGCAGCAGCACACGTGCCCATCAGCAGCAGTATGGGCATACTCGGCAGCAGCAGCAGCAGCAGCAGCAGCAATTTTTTTGTGCCCTATGGGGGTGCTGCGGAGGCGTACCCCCTGCCTCTGCAGCAGCAGCACATGCTGCAGCAGCAGCACCTTCTGCAGCAGCAGGCAGAGTTTTATCCTTGGGCTCCATGGAGAGACAGCAACTATGCGGTGACCAGGGGAATGACGTATCCTGCAGCAGCAACAGCAGCAACAGCAGATGAAGACTTATGGCCTCCTCTTTGCCCCGCATTGGGCCGCGGTGGTGCTGCACCAGCTGCAGCAGGTGTTGCAGCAACAACGCGAACGGCAGATGAAGCAGCAGCAGTCGCAGCAGCAGCAGCAGCAGAAGATGCTGCTGCTGCTGCGGCTGCTGCTACAATGGACCCAGATACAGTTGCTGTTGAGGCGCTGCTGCAATGTAAAGAATTTATGCGCCTAGAGAAGCTGGTGCTCCGCGCCATTGACCGTATATGCCGCAGCAGTAGCAGCAACAGCAGCAGCAGCAGCAGCAATAGGAGCTGGATGCATCCCATTGCTGATACTGCTGCTGCTGCTGCTGCTACACGGATAGGAGGCAGAGTGTGGGGCCCACTAGCAGCAGACCGCGGCAGCCACCGGGGGTCTTTGATAAAGGAAAGCCATTTAGGGCAGGCGCAGCAGCAGCTGCTGCTGCTTGCTGCTGCAGCACGGCGCTGCAGGAGCAGCTTGTGGATCGCCATGACAGCTGAAGATGCAGCAGCACACGCCCTGCAGCAGCAGCAGCAGCAGGACCCCGATGCTGCTGTTCTTGCTGCTTTTTCTGCTGCTTCTGCTGAAGCCCAAGCAGCAGAAGTGCAACCAGTGCTGCAAACAAGCAGAGAGCAGCGCCAGCTGCTGCAGCGGCAAGTGAGGCAGCAGCTGCTGCTGCAGCAGATTCAGCAGCAGCAGCAGCGGCAGCAACAGCAGCAGCAGGGAGCTGAGGGTTCCAAACAGCACAGCAGCATCAACAACGACATATCTGCCACCTTTCGGCAGCAAATGCTGCAGCAACTGCAGGCACAGGAGCAGCAGCAGCAGCAGCAGCAGCTGTTGCAGCAGCAGCAGCTGTTGCAGCAGCAGCAGCTGCAGCACCAGCTGTTGCTGCCGGGTCCAGCAATACCCACACACTTCAGCAGCAGCAACAGCAGCATGAACAGCGGTAACAACAATGACGACCCCAGCAACAGCAGCAGCAGCGGCAAAATCGACATGCGTTCTGCTGTGCTGCAGCAGCTAGCTCGAGCAAATAGACCGGCATCTGCTGCAGCAGATCCTGCCGGCAGCAGTAAGGCGAGCAGCAGCATCGCGGACAATAGCAGCAGCAGCAACAGCAACAACAGCAGCAGCAGCACACCTGAGCTGCGCACAAGATCCGCCCCCATAAGCACAGTCTCTTGGCAGCAGCAGCAGCAACGGCTGCAACGGCAAGAGGAGCAGCAGCAGGCAGCGGCAGATGAAGGGCTAGGTTTAGGTCAGGTGCAGCGTTTGCTGTTGCAGCTTGCTGCTGAGGGGCCTGAGCATTTGCTGTTGCTGCGTCGGCTGCTGCTGCTCGACTGCAGCAGCACCCCACAGGACTTGGAGGATCAGCAGCAGCAGCAACACCAGCAGCAATGCCGTGTTCGTCTCCCCCCCCGCCATGTGCTGTATAGATGGTTTAAAGATGGCATAAGGAAATATCCAGAGGTGCTGTGGCTGCTGCAGCAGCAGGAGGAGCAGGAGGAGCAGCAAGAGCAGCAGCGGGTGTACATAGCCCATGGGATAGAGTACGGCGAGCTGCAGCAGCAGGAGGAACCACAGCTGCAGCAACACCTGCGGCTGCACTCGAAGCAGCAACAGAAGCAACAAGAATTGACACTATCTGCTGCTGTCCGCGTTGCAGTACAAGAAGCACATCTGCTGCAGCAGCAGCTGCAGTCGTTAGAGCAGAGCATGCAACAAATGGAGCCCTTGCTGCTGCTGCAGCTGCTGCTGCGGCTGCGGCCCCTCTGCAGCAGCTTTCAAAACGAGCTGGAGCAGCTGCAGCTGCAGTCTGCTGCTGCCACCGGCGCTCCGGCTGCCCTTGTTCCTGCTGCTGCTGGAGCAGCAGCAGCAGCAGCAGCAGCAGCATCAGCAGTTCCTTAAAAGAGACAAAAATGTAACAACAAATGTTTTAGTGCAAAACAATAAAAAGAATAAGAGGAGACACTTAGTACAGATAATATATATAAAAGGGAGACAGTAGATATACAAGTAATAGATAAAGAGGAGACAGTATATAAAATTAATAATAGAAAAGGAGACAATAAATATAAGAGTAATAGTTAGTTATCTGCATGCATACTTGTACGTTTATATTTATGTATTATTGTATATATAATAATAATTTATTAATATACGTATATTAATTATATATATATATATATATATATATATATA
>NW_013564418.1:0-2500 GCF_000499605.1 Eimeria maxima | reverse complement strand
AAGGAAGAATTTCTATCATATAATTTGCTGTACCATCACCAAAAGGAACACAAACAGCAAATTCAGGTTTCCCTAATTCTGGTGCTGCTTCACACCATTCTGTATAATCACATCTTGTATAACTTGGCAATAATAATAATGCTGTTGCTATGCATCTTATTGCCCTTATTGCATGCATTCTTTCATTTATTATTGTCTTTAATAAGAAAAAGAATTAAAAGAGGACAGAAAAAGACCGCTTTCCCTCCTATTCAATGCACTATTCAACTTTTCGTCATATCTGTCAATTCAACTTGCATCACCAGGTGTACAGACACCTGAAATATGAATGTTTCCTTAAGATATTGTTCAACATAAATGTTGACCGATTAATGTATAAAAAAGAAGTATTAATAAAACAAAATAATGATATTTTAATTATATTTAATAATATCTACTGAATAACTGCAACAGAAGGGGAAAGGTGACGTCAAGGCGTCGAAAGGTTGAGGTTTCTTTCCTCTGAATTTCATCCTTTTCTTGCAAAAGTTTCGTGACCTTTTCTAGGAATCTACCAGCAGAATATAACTATAACAGCAAAATAAAGACTAATAAAGGACTATACTTTTATTCATTCATTTATTTAAATATTCATCTATTCAACAGGGAAAATAGGGACCAATACAAGAGTATATTTTTATTTATTTTATCAATTTATTTAAATATTCAACTATTCAGCTACTCTATTAAGGGCTAACTATTTAGTCTCAATACACTGCAAAAGAAGAAAAGTATTTAAAGAGAGTTTTCTTTAGAATACACCATAAAAGAGAGAAGAAAAAGAAGAAAAAGAAGGAAAACTTTCCTTTTATTTGTCATTCCCTCATGATTCCCCTCTTTGCTCCGCTGCTGCGGTTTGTTGTTGCACATTAACACCAAGACGAGCAGCAGCAGCATGCAGCTGCTGCAGCACAGCAGCAGGAGGAGAAGGCAGCAAACCTTTATCTACAAGACAAAGGAGCTCTAATACAATCTCTGCTGCTAATTCCTTAGCATTTGGTGCTGCAGGGTTTGCTGCAGCAAGCAATTCACTAATGCGACCAAATTGCTGCTGCTGCTGCTGTTGCTGCTGCTGCAGTTGCTGCTGCTGTTGCTGCTGCTGCAGTTGCTGCGGGTCTCCATCTGTTGACTTCGAGGGCGATTCAACTGCTGATTCTTCTTCCTCAGCAACCCAATCGAAGTAAGCGTCTGTTGTTCCTGCTGGTGCTGCTGCTAATGCTGCTGCTGTTGTTGCTGCTGGTGCTGCTCTTGCTGTTGCTACTGCTGTTGTGTCTCCATATGCTGGTGAACTGCATGCAGCTGTCTGGCTATCTCTTGCTGCTGGTGAGGGGAAGCTAACGCCTACTGTCTCTGTTTCTGCTGTATTGTCTAACTGCCACTGTAGCTGCAGCAGACTACCGTCATTAGATGTACCTGCTGCTGCTGCTGTTGCTGCTGTTGCTGCTGCCTCTCCCTCTTTATTATCTCTACATGATAAATTAACGTCACAGATGCTGCGTCTCCTGCTGGTGCCTAAACAGATTCGTTTTCTGCTCTGTTGCTGCTCTTCTTGCTGCTGCTGCTGCTGCTGCTGCTGCTGCTGCTGCAGTTGTTCACCGCCTTGTGAGTAATTGATGGCATATGACCCATCATTAGTTTCCTCTCCTTCTCCTCTATCTCTTGCTGTTGTTGTTGTTGTTGTTGTTGCTGCTGCTGTTGCTGCTGGAGTTGTTGGTGTTGTTGCTGCATATGTTGTATTATTTTTTCTATGAGTAGCATTATATATTTTTTTATTTTCTTTATTAATAATAATATTAACAACTTCTTGCCATAAATTAAATATCCAAGAAATTGCCAATAATTCAACAACTTTTGCACAACGAATATTAAAGTTATTAAATCCATTACTTAATAATATACCATACTGCATGCATATATACACATAAATATATACATATATACATTTATTTATTTATTTATTTATTTTATTTATTTTATTTTCTATTATAGGGTAGGTGGGCTCGTGTTGGTCATTATAATATAAAGGTAAGGTTAATTATATAATGATTATTTAATGACAAATATATACATATATATTTGTGCTGCTGCTGCTGCTGCTGTTTTACAGCAGCAGCAACAGTAGCAGCAGCAGCAGCAGCAGCAGCAGCAAGATGTTGCT
Organism: Eimeria maxima; assembly: GCF_000499605.1. Lineage (NCBI taxonomy): Eukaryota > Apicomplexa > Conoidasida > Eucoccidiorida > Eimeriidae > Eimeria > Eimeria maxima. Next base: position 303 of record NW_013564418.1, on the reverse strand, counting down.
TACTGCTTTAGCTGGGTCTTCTTCTATTTTTTTATTAATTAAAACTTTTAATCGCATGCGTCCTTCAAGACCAACAGATAATGTCTTATTGGGGCTGCGCATACACAAAACGAAAAGGAAAAACAAATAAACAGCAATGCATGCACGCATGCATGCATTCATGCATGCAAACAAAGCCCAACTTTGTGATCTACTTACATGCATGCATGCCATGAAAGCCCCATTTTGTGATGTGCATGCTTGAATGCATGGAAAGAAAGCCCCAATATATATATATATATATATATATATATATATATATAT
>NW_013564417.1:0-8765 GCF_000499605.1 Eimeria maxima | reverse complement strand
GTTGGACAGACTGTACGTGATAGCACGGGCGCTTGCATGTTTGGTTTGGTTTGTGTGCGGAGTGGTGATGTAATAAGACTGGAAAGTTGGAAGTGTAGTGGGATGTGTCATGGCGAGGTGTTTGTGAGGTTGGTGGTGGGGAATCGTCACTAAGGGAGTGGAGGAGTTTCAATATATACAGGAAGCGAACGTGCATTTGAAGGAAGAATGCGTTGGTCATTGCAAGAGACGAAAGGGTGACTTCGTTTGTAATAGTTAGTCTTGCCTACAGGCGCGGATGTTCCAAATTGTTCAGGCGCGCTTCGTGCCAATCTTTGTGAACATTGGCGCTTTGCAGCAGGGTTGTTTTGTGTTGCAGTCAGTGCGTGGCATATTGCGTTGATCGCAAAGAACGCTAGTAGTGTTTGCTTCCCTCTGATTGAAGTTATGAAGGCTTGTTGGATGACTAAGGCGCGTCGAACACGTTGGTGTCATGATTGCGACATCAATTGGTTTTGCAGGTGGTAAGACGTGATGGGGGAAATGCTGAATATATACGGGCAGTATGCGTGGATTTCGAGGTAGACTGCATTGGTTATTGCAATTGACGAAACGGTGGTTTCGTGTTTACTTCTTCTGTTTGGTATTGGTCAATGGCGGTGATCGTGCAGAAGGTATGGTTTGGCCAGTGCATGCGGTTGGCACTTTTTGCTTTGTACAACACGTTTCTTTGCGCGTTTGGTTTTTGTATGCGCTTCTGGCGCTTGTTCCGACATGTCTGGTGGTGATTCCAATCATTGCTGTTGTGAGTGCGCACCTAGTGGGTTGAAAGACAGCATGCCTTGCTGCTGCTCTCTGCACTTCTACGAGCAACGTTGATTTTCCTCCTATCCATCCGTGGTTACGATGTACGTCTTGACTTCAGCTTGTGAGCTTGCGTCGACCGCAAAAGCATCGATATGCACAAATTGGCCTGCGCAGGGATTGGGCATACAGTTTCAGTCGCACACTCACCGGTGTTGTTGTCAGGATCCCTAATCATCCGGGTACTAAATGGCGTCTCTACCGCTTCAGAAGTGTATCGGCAAGTGCTTGCTCTTAACACTGAATGCAATATGCTATACGTACAGATTCACTGTATGTTTCTGCGCAACGGTATATGCGTGCAGTACCCATCTTTGTTGTTATCCTCAGCAATCCAAACGGAAACGGTTTCTCTTTATGTGGTGGCCTAACTACTGGTGCCTGTGATTGCCAACGAGACCAATGTAAAATCGATCTTCTTAACGCTGTCCTTCACAAAGGCCTCAGGGGGGTCTACCAAGTAAGATTTTGTTTGCCGTTGCTATTTGGGTTTTATTTGGGTTTTATACTCGACCCACGTCTTTGCGTGGCATCGATGGAATCACGCGCATGCTCACTGCAACAGCATATTATGCCAAGCTTTGGCATAATCATAGAGGCGTCGCCCTTAAAATGGTAGCAACACGAATAGTCATTGAGGGGTATGTGCAGCAGACGCGAGCAACAAAATATCAACGCGCATTATATAGCTTCCCTAATGAGGCAATTAAGCGATTGCACAACATGATATTTTAAAGGCAATTCCCATTCGGGCTAAGATATTGAGGCACATGTTACCGTCCGGTGGATCTACAATCAAATTGCAATATATAGGTTTGCCAGGTATGATGTTTGCGCCGCAGTTGACACGTGTTCCAGTTTGTACAGCGCGGTATAGCATGCCCAAAGAGGCCGAACAACTGCACTCGGATGAAAGTGGCGTTGTGACGAAACCTCTCCCCCTGTTATCCGAGACAGGAAGAGACCTCATGATTAAGGCCGAACTCTCCATTTTGACACTGCCTCTTACAGGCTAGTGGTCGTTAGAAGCAAATGCAACCTTCTTCATTACTACCAACAACAACACTCAACAACGTTCAACTACCAAACAGCACCTATGGCTAGCCTTTTCTTATTCACCTAGTGTGTGCGTACTGGACTAGCGACCACGGCCGTATGCTCCAGTCAGTTAAGGCTGCCCGCCTGAGGAGAGGTTCAGTCATCTTGTGCTTGCTCTGTTTACCTCTGCTTGGCTGTTTGTCCATCTAGGACAGTTCAGGTTTCCTGCGGAATGCTCCGCTGTCCGAGATGGTGTACTCATGAGTATGGCCAGCATACGCACATAATACAGGAAATCCATGTGGTAGCTAGATATTACTTGGAGTAGGACATGGTGAACGTAAGTGCAACCATTGGGAGAGGTCGTGCCGCCGGTGGACTATTGCTCTGTTGCACGAATGAGAAAACAGGAGACACTTGTGCACTCCCTGAGTAGTTTGCGATACCCCTGAACCGTTAGAGCGGAGCGAGGTGAGGCCTTCACATTCACCTCCTGCTTCATTGGCTGCCGCACTACTCGTTGTTGCTTGTTAGCAATAAGTGGTTCATGTAGTATAGCGTTGCCGTGCATTCTGCTCAAGCGCACACAAATTGCAAAGATACAGGGATAACATACTGCTCATGCTAGCGTTCGTTGTAAGTTTCTAGGTGGTAGCCGCACCTCGCCGCTAGCCACCGGCGGATTCATTTAGACAATAAGCATGAGAGACAATGCTTTTGACAGACTCCCAGCCATTCTATAGAGAACCAGCATTGACGGTTTCCTCATACCACTAAATAAATATAGAAAACATTGTCTCTCATGCTTATTTATTGGTATGAGGAAACCGTCAATGCTGGTTCTCTATAGAATGGCTGGGAGTCTGTCAATAACGGTGGTTACGGGTACTCAGGTACGTGGATTCAGTGTGGACAGCCAACCATTAGGTACTGCTCGTGCTCAAGCCATTCCCTTGTTAATCATGGCTTAACGAAATGCCTGCTCGCACCAGGTTACCTGCTTCTGGTGCTGGTCAACATGGGGATGCCCAATGCTGCTAAACCACACAAATAAATGTTTTATTCCTGCAGGATCTAGTTACAAAAACCTACCTTCCGTAGTTTGTGACGCTGCCGTAGAACTTCAGCTAAGTAGTGAACGTGATAGCACTTACCTGTGCGCTACTTGCATCCGCAAGTACCTTCTTCGGCTTGCTTGTGATTCAGGTCGTATGCCTTCTCTCGCAGTGTTAGTAGCTGCTTGAAGTACAAATGCCCCAATACTGCAAGCTCGTACTCTCGTACCGTACAGAGCGCCTGTTGCTGAAATGACTACTTTTGGCCTTGGGGGAGAGGGGCAGTGTGGGCAGGGGTCTAGGGCATCTCCCGAGATGTACCGCGGTGTTAAATGCTTAGCTTGTGAGTGACGGCTCTTGGAAAGGGGCTAAGGGGCTTCGCTTTGTTCCTCTGAGTAATCTCTAACGTACCAACACAAGCTACGCAATTTGCGCTGTGTTGCTAGAAAAAGGTGGGCGACCATGGTAAACCGAAAAAAGCAATTTCTGAATTTTTGACATCTGTGGCGCAGAAGAAGCAGAAATTGTCGGTTCACCATACTGCGTGGGGGTCGTATTGGAATGGCGGCGTCAGACGTTGCAGTGTTGGCGCAATTTCGAACAAAAACGGCATATGCATCGGCATGAATCCTCATAATGGCATGTACTGCTGTCTGGTGAAGGCATACGCGTGGCTCAGTCCAAAACCACTTCTTTTCCCTGTTGTGGCTTCAACTCGTGTGTGGCAAGGGCAATCCGTGTTTGCTTCGTGCAGTCCTGTAGCGTTGCATGTGAATGCATGCAGCAGCACAGCGCAGGGACAGTTGACTACTGCGTATGCCTCATGGAGTAGCCTGCATGGGTTTTGGAATACCCCGGTGGCAATCATCGGCTCGTGGACACTCTCGTGGGTGATCAAGCCGTTTGGCTATGGCTGCGTGCGTATGCCCCAGAAATCATGCTTTATTGGCGGAGTGTGGTTAAGCTTAGGGTTCGCCCATAGAGGCATTTTATGCTGCTAGGACGTGCGCTTTTGTTGCCCGTTGTAGACGAAGGAGATCTGGGATGTTCACGAATTTGTTAGACTATGCCTCCGCCTCTTGTCTTCTTTTGGCTGCGTGCCGTAGCATAGCCAACCATATACCACTGTATAGCGTTTTGCAAGTCTCAATGAAACTGAATTTTTATTCGTCACACGTTTGCGTGCCGTCAACTCAACGACCTGGGTTGACACGCATCCCCATAGCGAGTACGTTGTAGCTTCAGACGTTGCTAGCGCTTTGCCCTTTAGTTACCTTTGGTAGGATGCGCTTGAGCCTCCTGTATTTAAGCATTTCGTTGTTAGGCGGCTGCTTGACACTCTCCAATGCTTCCAAGCGCCAATTCTTTCTACTCGCAGATAGAGGTTCCGGTTAGCTCGCTTTGGCTATTTGCATGAACGTTATCAATAACGAGAGGTTGGACGGTACGCAGACGTCCCCGTATCTGTTCTGTGCCATATTTGCTAGTTTGACAAAAGTCCCGGGCTGCAGGACCCCCGCATGTTGAGCGTTTTGTGCTTCTCCATATGATGATATGCTTCTATGCCGTATGTACGAAGAAGGTGAGCTGCGTTTCTTTACGGGAGTGAATAGGCTCATTTGACGAAGTGTTAGTTGCTGGGCTCTCTTAGTTGAGGTGTACCACAATGTACCGTTTGTGAAAGAAACGGCATTTTCATGCGTAGGACGTACGCTTTATATTTTCCGTCTGAAGCATTATTATGTGTGCTGTGAGTTTTGCCCTTGCCGATACAGGCTGAGTACGCTAGCGCGTTTGTCAGCAATGCAGCACACGTGTGGATGCCATATATGCGTAAGCACCTAGGGGTGCTTCCCGTCTCCGACGTTAGTACTAGAGTGTGCTTTGCCCTAGCAGGAATTCTGTTTGTATTGTAGATGGCATAAACAAGGCCATCGTGGTAAGTTCGTGAGTAACTGTTCCTGCTAGACACCTGTGTGTTACACGTAGCGTGGCCAACGGTTGCATGTTGCTTCGAATAATCTGGGCAATATCCGTGTTGGTTGGGATTTGAGGTTGTTGAGTAACCCAGTGCACTTTCTTCCCATCTCAACGAGGTGGCTGTTTGCTCGGTTTTTGCGTCAAGAAAGGTATTTTGCTTTGCTTCCAATGCAGCCTGATGTTATCGCCAGTGCACCGCCGGTGTCACCGTAGTTCGGAACCAAGTTTGTCGCATGAGCTCTCAAGAGGGCACGGGCATTGCCAGCTCACTAAGGGGCAATGATATCTGAAGACAGGCTGGAGGTAGCCCTTTGCACCCATCGCCTTTCCGTCCTCCTAAACGGACTATCCGCAGCACAGTTGTGTCTACAACACAGGAAAGATATCGGTGTGCGCATTAATTGTATTCTTCAAAGAGCGTACGACACAGCACTACACTTGGGCGTAAATACACTTTGCTTTTCTACAACGTTATCAACGCTGAATAAAACCACATGAACGGGTTTTCTAGGTACCGATATCCCATAGAGAGTGCCAACAAGCACAATTTCTTTACTCTAGCTAGGCAACAGTTCGCCATAATTGTATGGAGCAAAGGCTACAATACTGAACACTAATTTAAACTACTCAGTCGGTATGCCCTGTAAAACACAGCGATGGTAAATGGTTCATTGTGGGCCTCATCATACAGCTGTGATTTTGAATTTGGCACTACCACCAGCAGTATTTTCTTGCTGAGGAATGCCAGCAGCTGTAGATGAGGAGGGAAGGAAATATCAGTAAGAAATTCACCGTTGGGATCTCAGCGAGTAAGCTCGCACATTGGCACACGGCTCAGCCTAGATGGCCACAAAATTACCGTGGCCTGCTCACTGGCTGTGGAGGGGAGTAGTTGAGTTACGGGCGGCGCTGCTCGCGAAGTTTACCTTTTCCGCAGTAACGTCTCCCGCGTCATAGGAGACTGGTTATTCTGTCGACAATGCGAATCTCTTGTGCTGGTGGGATAATAAGAAAGCATGCAAGGTATATCGTTTATTTTGTGTAGCTTGTACGCACTAAGAATCTAATATGTTATTGCCCAAATGAACATAGACAATCGCCGATATTTTGTAGGGAATTATGATGCAGTTTCGCACGATCTCTTTTGACAGTATATACGTCGTTAGTAACTGTTTGTATTTCATACGTTTCACTTGGGAACACAACAGATATGGTCCTTTTCTCAATTTTGCAGGATGATTTGGTTCTTCTAGGGGCAATGCACAGGACAATGTTAAGCAGTCGTACATCTCCACATGCATGAATCATGGTGCGTCTTGCTGCTGGGCATACGGCGTGTGGATCGGCTGTCGACTTGGTGGTTTGAACGTTAGGCCAATCATTCTCATTTGAAGAAAGTGAGTTCGTCGCGCCGCGTCCTCGTAGTCAAAAATAAGCTGCATCGTGTCTTTGCATATCGAATCAATGGTTCTGAATCTGGAATAAACACAGAATGTATGCCGTAGCGTGCAACCGCTGGCGAGCTAATTTGGTTCGAAAGTTATTGCTTGATGGCAAATGGTCGGCTACCCTGTTTCGGAGATGCTCCACTAGGTCTACGTGTCGTGTGTAGCCTTCTCCTGCTTGTAATATCAATCAATTGGAGGCGAACTGCAAAAGCTCTGAAGCTGGATATTGTTGGATACCGGATTAAAGCTTTACCTGCTGTACATTCATTTCCGCATGCAATTATGATGAGCCAACCCTTTGCTAGCTAAAGTGTACTGTCCCGCAAATGCTAGCGGCTTGCATGGTTGCCGGATTTTTCAAAAATACAACAGCATGTAAGGTCCAACGATGAAACGAAGCGTTTCCTTCATGGCAACGCTTTATGAATTTTCTTAGTCACATTTGTTCGTAATTGAGTGTAATAGACTCCTTTGGCTTAGGCCTTTCCTTTCACAATCCAGTGCGCTCTGCAAACGTAGTCGACACGAGGAGATGCGGTAGTGTAGGTTCTGTGAGTTTTCAAGACCACGCTCAACAGAAATGGTACCGGAACGCGAAAGGGTACCATGAACCGTCATTATGAGGTCATCTAATGGAGTGGAATATCATAGCTTATCCCGAAGGGCGCTGAAGCGCGTGACCTATTTGTGTATTAGCAGATGCGTAAAAAGCTGAGGCTTTTGCGAGAGGGGCCGCCGTATACCCAGACTGTACGACTTTCAAAACGCAGGGGGCATATGGGTATATCGTTCAGCTTAGATACGGTGTCTTCAGGAAATCCTCCGCAGCATTTTCCGTGTGAGCCACCGCCGCTGGAATAGAATCAGGGCTGTGCAAAACTGCACAGGGTAGAACACAACGGCGTCATTTACGCATTTTGCCTGGATATAATCAGAGACGTTAAATTTCACGTCACTGGTCCATGTGCCCCCTGCGCTTCAAAAAGTCTCAAAAGTCTCACATGCTGCATGTACGGCGAACCGGCACTGGGCTCTGTAGTTTGTGCGTCTGTTGCGAATAGGGTTGGGGGAATTTCTCGACGAATATATTTTAGAACTTTTTGTTTTATTGATAGCTCGTGTTCCCTGCAATCTCCGCATTGCGTCAGAGATGTCTATATCTCAGGAACCGAGGCCGAGTCGGAACAGGAGTGGCAGTGGCTCTGATCTAAGATCATATTTACCAAAAACGCCAGGCGGTGCGTCTCGCGATTAGTGCGGCAGTATTTCCGGTTAGGGAAATACAGCTGCTCAATAGTTTGATTTTGCTCGATTTATTATTAGGACGTCCGGAGTTTTGAAGCGGAAAATCTCAATGAGGTAGCAATAGGTATGCCGCTGGCGCACCGACGGCAATGGCAGCTGGTTTGATTCGTTAGTCTAGATTATTTAGGCAGTATAATGGCATGCTGGAAAAGCCGAGCTGTGGGTACAGGGACAGACTGTTGCAGTATGCAGAAAGGGATTGTCGGATACGCTGTTTTGCTGTTTTGAATAAGGCCGTGCGTTATGCCGGCCAAGCAATGCGTTGTGACGACGGCAGCTGGACGTCAGTGTGGAGTTTCTGTGGGGCGACAGGTTGGTCATCATATTGCGGCATGGCTAGTTTCGCCTTGCAAAATGAGGCGAAGTTTGCAATGATACTGAGAACTCGCCGTTATGAGCCCAATATTAGGGCAGTTGTGCACCCAACGGAACTTTCTGGCTTGCCTCCTACTAGCGTACGTAGATGTAGAGCATTCACGAGCAACAACGAATGAAGCAAACTTCTCTTCTGGAGTGAAATTCATCCAAATCCCGTTTCCATACGCTGGAAACGCAACGAGGCTACGACTCTACGTAGTGGCAGGAACGCTTGCTTGTAAATATAGCCTCGTAGTTGCCCAACAGCGGCTGCACGCATAAGCATTTGAAAGCTCCGTAGGAGTGCTAATGCCTGTTGATGTTGTCGATCTGTCGCTGCCATGCACCAAGAGCGAAAGACATTGAAAGTATGCCGAACGTTGACAAACCTCTAGGACGTGAGTGTAGTAGGAGCGCTGCTTATGGGGGCGGTCCAGTACACGTGTTCCATATCCAGAATGCGTGCATCACTCTGCAGCGAAACATGTTTTTCCTGTAGCGTATTGTTTCGCCGTGATAAGCGGTTTCATGTTTTCCATGTGACCTTGGAACATTACGCAGGCGCATCGATTTGCTTCGTAGTCTGTGAGCTTGCTGAGCATTAGTACCGGCCATATGGAACTTATTATGCTCTGTAAGACGCCTCTGAGCAAGTAGCTCTAGTGAAGGGATTGTTACATCGAGGGTGTTCCAGGTAAATTCGTATTGATCATGAATATATATATATATATATATATAT
>NW_013564416.1:0-8393 GCF_000499605.1 Eimeria maxima | reverse complement strand
TGTTGTTGTTTGTTGTTGTTGTTGTTGTTGTTGTTGTTTGTTGTTGTTGTTGTTGTTGTTTGTTGTTGTTGTTGTTGTTGTTGTTGTTGTTGTAGTAGTTGTTGTTGTAGTTGTAGTTGTAGTTGTAGTTGTAGTTGTAGTTGTAGTAGTTGTTATTTCTGTTGTTGTTGTGGTGCTGCTGATGATGCTCGGCCATATGCTGCTGCTGCATGCAGGTTAGGCGCTCTGTAGGGTGCTAGATTCTGCTCGTGTTGCTGCCGTTTATAATGCTGCTGCTGTTGTTGCTGATGCTGTTGTTGTAGCTGAAGCATGCGTTGCTGCTCCTTGTGCTGGTGCTGGTCGTGCTGCAGGTTATTAAAGGAGCTGCGATATACCCTGTCTCCACAGCTGCTGCTGCCTGCTGCGCTTCTGTCGTTACTTGTTGCTGCTGCATCGTTTACTCGTTCTTACTTGTTAGGGCAGGTATTTGATTATGCTGCTGCCTTAGCAGCAAAGGGGGGCCCCCAGGGCAGCAGCAGCCCCTTGCAGGGTGCCTCCGACCTTTTTTTAATAGCGGGGGCCACCCAGGGGGCCCCTCTAGAGGGCCCCCAGAAGTTGAAGTCGCTGCTGCTGCTGGACCTGCGGACAGCTGCTGCTGCTGCTGTTGAAGTCTTAGGATCTGTTACTCGAGTAAGAGAGAAAACTATTCTCTTTTCTGCTCCCTATTTGCTTCTCTTTCCGTTTCTTTTTCTCTTCTTTTCCTTACCTGCTTCCTTCTTTGGTTCTTTTGGGGTTTTCCATGCATGCATGGGACTCAGCGTTTAGGGTTTAGGGTTTAGGGTTTAGGGTTTATGGTTAAGGGTTTGCGCACAGGACGCGCTCTTCTCGTGCGCTCGTTGGCGTTTGGTGGTGGAGATGCAAAAGCGGCTGTTTGCCTCCTTGCTGCGGTCCGTCTTCCCACATGCATGCATGCGTGCATACCTTCCTGCTTGCATGCATGCACTTGAATGCATGCAATTGCATGCATGTACTTGGATGCATTGCTGCTTGCATGCATGCCTTGGCTTGGTAGTGTTGCTGCCTGGCTGTGAGGGTTTTTGTTGTATTATTTAAAGCATCTGCGTGTTGTTAGTGTTTACTTATTGCTGTGGGGCCCCGTATAGCTGCCTATACACCGCAGACTGCAGAAAGAGCAACAAGAGCAGCAAGAACAGCAAGAGTCGTGCGGTGTCTCTGCAGCCAAGAAGTCGCTTTTTTTGATGCCAACAGCACAGGAACACTCGCAAGCCGTATCGTTAACGACACGGAAGACATGCAGGTAAGAATTAAATCCTAAACCCAAAATCCTAGACCCTTAACCCTAAACTCTAGACCCTGGGGGCTCAAACTCGGAGCTAGCGGCCTGGGACCCGCAAGAGGGTTTGGCGTTTAGGGTTTAGTGTTTCTTACTGTTGACGGCCAAACATTTATCCCCAAACACCTGTTCATCACACGCTGCACAAGGAGGGTTTATACCGTTTAGCTCCTTAAGCCGAGGGTTTAGCAACGGTTTAGGGTGTTTGCATTACTCCCATTTGGATGTGGGGCCGAGCCGCTACTACTGCTAGTGCAGCTTCTGTTGCTGCTGCTGCGTGCATGCAGCAAGTGGTAACAAGTGGAGCTCAACAGCTGTTATCTGCCATTGTAAATGCATCTGTGGGGGCATTTTTAATGTTTCGACTGTCACCACAAATGGCGACGCTCGGGATGCTCGCCGTCCCCTGCGTCCTAGTTGGCACAGGGGGAGCAGCAAGAGCTATCGGGAACCTAGGTAAACCCTAAGCCCTAACCCTAAAGGCTCAGGCCTCGACCGTAGACCGTAAAAGGTCGGCAATAAACTTTCAAGCCTTAGCCCTTAACCGCAAACCGTAAACCCTAAACCTTTATCCTGAACCCAAGCCTGCCCGCCTGCCTGCATGTATGTATGCTTGGGGCTTCATGCAGGGTTGCTACAGAACGATCTGTTGGCGAATATATCTGCGATTGCCACGGAGGTCTTGGCTAACGTAAATACAGTAAAGGCTAATGGTGCAGAGTCCATGGAACTTCAGGTACACATCTTTGGAGCTGCATTCATGCATGCCTGGATACATGCATGCATGCAATCATGTATGCAAGCATCCGTACAAGCATGCGTGCGTGCAAGTATGCATGCATGCATGCATGCATGGCATGCACAGCCCATTGCGATACTGAGCGGTTTAAGTGAGTTCCCCTAACAACACCGTATGCCTTTGCGAGCATTTGTTTGCATGCTGTGCAGCGCTACAACGCATGCCAAGACGCGTCGTTACGTGTCTTGAAGAAGGGAATTATTGCAGAGTCCTTCTTTAAGCAGGCAAAGCAGCTGCTGCTGCTAGCTACTGATTTGGGGCTGCTTACATTCGGTAAGTCTGCTGTTGCCACACGCATGCATGCATGCATGCATGCATGCGACTAGCAAGCACCACAAACATACCGGCAACAGGGGGCGTTCAAACCCTGGATCCGCGTTGTTTGTGCCGAGATTTTAGGGTTTATGTTTTGGGATTTAGGGTTTAGCGTTTGCCTAAAATTTGGCATTTTGCGGTGTTTTTGTGCATGCGTGTGTGTGTTCAGGCATGCGTTCAGTCGTCCGTGGTGGTCTGACCATTGGTCGGTTTATGTCTTTTAGGAGTTATTTACGTAAATTTTATCTTGCCTTAGATGCATTAACAGACATTTATAAAGACATGCATTATTCTCTGGTTGCCTCCGAGAGATACTTCGAGCTTATCGATAGAAACCCTAATATCCAAACCCCACAAAACAAACAGGGACCCCCTGAGACCCTCGGAGCTCTCGGGGCCCTTAGGACCCCTTTCGGGTCCCAGGCGGCTGCTAGCTGCTTGGATCCAAAGGCTGTAGACGCCCAAGGAAGGGGCCCACATGGGGCCCCTTCTCAAGCTGGATCCCTTCAGGGGGGCTCTCTCCTAAGGGGCCCCATACACCAGGGGGGAGAGTTGTTTGGCAAGGAAGGGAGACTAGAGCCAGCCAGTCTTGAGTTTAGAGACGTACAATTTGCTTATGATACCGGGGCAGATACTGCACAAAAAGGGGCTCCCAATAACCATCAGTGGGTGAGGCGTTGCTGCTGCTGTTGTCGCTGCTGTTGCTGATGCTGTTGCTGCTGCAGTTGTTGCTTCTGCGAATGCTGCTGCGGTGGGTTGCGAGAAGAAGGGTTCGCTGCCTCGTGGGAAGGGTAGTGACAGCGCATTCAGCGCACCTCGACGGGGAGAGGCACACTTTTCGGTTGTCGTTGCTGTTGCTGCTGCTCCTGCTGCAGATACTGAAGGGCCTCTCTTTGCGCGTGCGCCCAGGAGAAGTATTGGCATTGGTGGGGCCCTCAGGTGCAGGCAAATCTACCATTGTTAAACTCGCCCAACGCTTCTATGACCCACAGGTGAATGAGAGGCGGCGACAGCAGCAGCATCAGCGGTACCAGTAGTAGTAGGAATAGGGGTAGCAGCACCCGCTGCCGCAGTTGTACCAGTAGTAGAATGAGCAGCAGCAGCATGAGCAGGGTGAACGGCATGGACCGCACTAGAAGCATGAGCAGCGTGATCTGAAGGAGCAGCATACAGCAGCAGCAGCAGCATGTGCAATAAGAGGAGGCGTAATTGTTGTGTATGTGTTGTTGTGTATAGGGAGGTGGCGTATACTTGGATGGTTTAAACATTCGTGATTTAGATTCACTATTTCTTCGTAAGCAAATCGCATTTGTTGAACAACAACCTCTTCTCTTTAAAAGAAGTATTGCAGATAATATTGCCTATGGATTAAGGCAAATCCAATCCAATACAGATTCATGGATTGAACATGCTGAGGCCAAGCAGCAGCAGCAGCAGCTTCAACAGCAGCAGCTGCTGCAGTATGAGCAGCAGCAGCAACAGCGTACAAGAGAGGCTTCCTATGAATCCGAGTTGGCTCGTACGATGCTGCATCCTGATGCAGCAGCATGGCCTCGTGGTTTACTAGAGGAAGTTGTGGCAGCAGCAGCAGCAGCAAATGCGCTGCCTTTTATATCGCGCTTACCTCATGGTGTCTTTACTCTTTGTGGCGATGGAGCAGCACGCCTATCAGGGGGTCAGATACAGAGGATTGCTATTGCCAGGTAAAACACCTAGACAGCTAGCTAGCTTGCTAGCCAAGCAACCACGTACCTTGCTAGCTAGCTTGTTAGTCTTGGATTCCGAGTTCAGTAGCGAATTTGGTAGTACAGTTGACCAGTTAGCCATAAACCCCATAAACCCTAATGAGGGTTTACTGTTGCGTGCTGCTGCAGGGCTTTGTTGCGTTCTCCTCGTCTTTTAATTCTTGACGAAGCATCGAGTAGTCTCGATGCAGAGAGCGAAGCAGCGCTAGCAGAGACTTTAAGAAGGCTCAAAGGCAAAACCACCGTCATCACTATCGCACATAAACTCTCCGTAAGGGTTTAGGGACTAGAGGGTTTGGGGTTTAGAAGGTTTACATGATTTAGGGGGTTTCGAGTCTTTCGTCTAAATGGATTAGGGCTTTTGATCTAGAGGGTCTATTAGAGAGTTTATGGTCGTGGGTTTAAAGGGTTTATGGTTTGGGATCTAGTGTTTGTGTTTGGTGCAGAGCCTAAGGGAAGCAGATCGTATTGCTGTCATAGAAGACGGCCGTCTAGTAGAGGAAGGCAGCAGAGAGGATTTGCTGCAGGCAGCAAACTCTAAGTATCGACAGCTGCTGTTAGATGCTGCTGCGGCATAAACCCTAATAAACCATACTAAACCATACTGCACCTCGGCAAACCTTAATAAACCCCAATAACCCCTTCGTAGTGGGCAGCTCAGGCCAAGCATCTGCAGCTGCATAGCAGCAGCAGCTGCATAGCAGCAGCAGCTACACGTATCTGGGAGACTATGTGGATGGAGCGGCAGCAAAGCTACAGAAGCAGCAGTGCTGCTGTTGCAGCTTTTCCATGCGGTGTATATGCACGAATTAGACTGCTGTTTCCTCTACCGAACACTAATCATCATCATTAGCAGCAGCTGCTGCTCAGCATATCGCCGACGCCATTTATACGGCTAACAATTTAAAGCTTCAGTATGTGTGCGGCTAGCATATACAATTTGTATATCCCCTGCTGCATTTCAGCAGAAGCAGCAGCAGCAGCAACACACAGAGTCTAACACCTGTAGCATCACAACAGAAGCACCAATAGCAGCGTAGCAGATGCAGCACTTTTACATTTATAGCGCCAACCTAGCTACACCGCAAGACATGCAGCATCCACAGCAGCAACTACAGCAACACGAACAGAGAAACACCAGCAACAGGACCAATAGCAGCAACGGGAGTAACAGCAGCAAGAGCAAGTGAGGGACGAAAGCAAGCAGCAGAAGGAACAGAGGCAGTACCGGCAACTCCAACAACACCAGCAGCAGCACCAGCAGAAGCGGCAACTGCAGAAGACTCGGCACAAAGACAACTTCAACTGCAGCAGCAGCGGCGGCAGCAGCAGCAGCACTTCGATGTTTATTTTATTAGGCGGCGGCTACCGGCAGCACCAGCATTATTTATCTGGCTGCAGCGCATGTTGTTGTTTGTCTTCTCCCTTAATAAAATAAAATAAAATTAAACTGAATTATACTAAATTGAGTTTAAGTTGAACTAAATTAAAGCTGCTGCTGCTGCCTACCACAATAGCAGCAGCAAGGGGGTGGTGAGGTCGTTTGGGGCCCCCTACCCGCTATGTGTGTAGATGCTGTGTTTGCTTTTGCTTGTTTAAATAAATAAGTATAAATAAAAGAATGTTTAGAATTGATTAATAAATTAATCGATATATGTATCATTTCTTCCGTTCTTGCTGCTGCTGCTGCTGTTTGCTGCTGTTTGCCGCTGCTGCTGCAGTTGGTCGATAGTCTGTAGGCAATTTGTTTGCTGCCGTCTTCTTCTATTGCCGTCTTTTTGATTGTTTTTATTTAACTATTTTATTTCAAATTATTTGATTAATTCTTTCAATGCTGCTGCAGCAGTGTCTGCTGTCTTAGGGGCTGAGCAGTTCGCGGTGCAGCAGCAACAGCAGCATAGATGCATTTTGCTGCTGGGAGAGCAGCAACAGCACAAGACGAGCTGTGGCTTCTGAAGGAGGAGCAGCAGCAGAAGCAGAAGAAGAAGAAGAAGAAGAAGACTTAGCAGCAGATCCCCCTTATGCAGCAGCAAACGGAGAACTAACTGCTGCTGCTGCTGTTGTTGTTGCTGCTTCTGCACAGGGTATGCAGTAGTAGGCCTTGCTGCTGCTGGCGTGTTTGCCTGTGTCTTCTTCTGTTGTATGTGTGCTGGTGCTTCTGCTGCTGCTGTAAAATGTCAAGGAAGCGGCAGGCAACAATAAAAGATTTCTTTTCTGTCAGTGAGGAAGCAAAAGAAGAAAAAAGAATAAAAAATGATAAACCTGCTGCTGCTGCTGTTGCGATAGTTATAAACGACAGCAGCGACACAGAAAACCATAAACCCACCACGCAGACAGCCAAATGTGCACAGCAGCAACACCAAGAGGAGGAGGTGGAGGTGCAGCAGGAGGCGACGGTGCAGCAGCAGCAGCAAGAGGAACAATTGGAACAAGCAGACGGAGAGCAGGAGAAGCAACAGAAACCTGAAGGGGAGCAGCAGCAGGAGCAGCAGCAGGCGAAGCACCAGCAGCAGGAGCAGCAGCAGTCCATTCCTACAGGCGCAATGCCTCCTGCGTGCACAGCATCAGCAACAGCAGCAAGAGCAGCAGCGGCAGCAACATCAGCGAAAGCAGCAGCAACTCACTTACCGCCAGCAGCAGCAGCAGCTACTGCAGTGAGTGGACCAACTGGGGGAGCAGCAGGAGCAGCAACATGCATTACTGCTGTTCCTTCTGCTGCTGCAGCAGTGTCTCCAAGGGGAGAACTTGTGCCGCCAGAAGCAGCAGAGAAGATGTGGAGAGACACCTTAGGAGACGGCTGGTAAACCCTAAACCTGAAGGCCTAAACCCGAAACCCTAAACCATGTGGCATAGACTATGGACAGCTGTCCCTAATGGCTCAAGGGCGTATGCCCTGAACCCTCAGGAGCAGGAGCAGGAGCAGGAGGAGCAGCAGCACTAGCAGCAGCAGCGGCAGCAACAGCAGCAACAGGTTTGCATGTGTTGAATGTGTTGTGTATAGGTATAACGCTTTGCATGCAGAGTTGCAGCAGCCCTACTTTAGGCAATGTTTATCGTTTGTTGCAAAAGAGAGAATTAAACAACCTAATGCCATTTATCCCCCTGAAGAACTTGTTTTTAATGCATTTAAAGCGACCCCGTAAACCCTAAGGCACAAAACCTAAACCCTAGTGATATTTATCCCGCTGAAAAACTTGTAATTACTGCATTTAAAGCTAACCCGTAAACCCTAAACCCTAAACACTGAATAGACTCTAAACCCCAAACCCTAGATAGACCCTGAACCCTAAACCCTAAGTAGATGCTGCAACTGCTGCAGGCTAGACAAGGTTCGAGTTGTGATTGTGGGACAAGACCCTTACCACCAACCCGGCCAGGCTATGGCAAGCCATAAACCCTAAACCCGAAACCCTAAACCGTGTGCATCTCTCTTACTGCCTTTTTGTTCTGTTTTATTTGTTTCGTTTTTTACGTTATAAATATTAATTAATTTTAATTACTTTTAGTTGCTTTTTTATTTTTTATTTTTTTTTTAGGGTTTGTGTTTTTCTGTTCCCCGTGGCGTTCGTCCCCCTCCAAGTCTAATTAATATATTTAAAGAAATAGGTTTGTCTTCTTTCTGCTGCTGCTGCTGTCTTTTGCTGCTGCTTTCCCAAGTGTACTTCGTCTCTTTGTGTCTTTTGTGGTGTACAGACAGCTCTATCCCCGGTCCTTCTTCTCTGCCTCTACCTCATGGGGATATAAGCAATTGGGCATCACAAGGGGTTTTACTTTTAAATGCAATTTTAACTGTTCGCAGAGACTCTCCAATGGCTCATAAAGATGCCGTAAACCCTAAACCCTAAGAGCCCAGCACACAGCAGCGACGCAGTAGTCTTTAGGTGTAAAGTCGAGGCCTCAGCCCCGGCGCAGGGGTGTTATCCCTTCAGGTTGTACCTGCAAATCCTAAACCGTAAACCCTCCTTTTTGATGCGCGTAGGGTTGGGAGCGGTTTACTGACGAGGTGTTGTCAGTTATAAACAAAACCCTAACGGGTGTCATCTTCCTTCTGTGGGGTACGGCTGCTATTCATGTCCCTTTTTGTTCCTAGGGTTTAGGGTTTTGGGTTTGTTGTCTTTGCTTAGTTATTGTTGTCTAATAGCTGCTCTCGGCGTCTCTGCAGGAAAGGCAGCACAGTAGAAGCCATATATATATATATATT
>NW_013564415.1:5000-8440 GCF_000499605.1 Eimeria maxima | reverse complement strand
TATATATATATATCTATTCCTGCTTTTGCTGCTGCTGTTGCTGCTGCTGCTGCTGCTGCTGCTGCTGGTGTTGCTGCTGCTGCAGGAGGTGCGTAAGAAATTGGAGGGTTTAGTTGGATCAACAAGAGTAGTATTATTCATGAAGGGTAAACCCCTAAACCCTTTTTGCGGGTTTAGCGCAAAAGCAGTAAAAGTGTTAGAGGAGGCAGGAGAAAAAGATTATACTTTTGTTGATTGTAGTATACCGCAGCAGATCGTGCTGCAGCAGCAGCAGCAGCAGCAGCAGCAGCAGCAGCAGCAGCAGCAGCAGAAGGAGCAGAAGGAGCAGAAAGAGCAGAAGGAGCAGCAGGGGAAGAAAGAAGGGAAGGAAGACAAAGAAAGGAAACAATTAACAAAACAACAGCAAGAAGAACAACAACAAAAACAGCAGCAGCAACTGCAGCTACAGCAGCAGCAACTGCAGCAGCAACTGCAGCAACTGCAGCAGAAGCGTCAGCAGCTACGTCGTGTAGTTCGTGAATTATTTAATTGGCCAACTTTGCCTCTTCTTGTGGTGTATGGACACCCTATAGGGGGTGCAGATATTATGCAGCAACTGCAGCAGCAGCAGCAGCTAATTCCTTTATTAAGAGGAGAACATATAAATGCAGCAGCAGCAACACCAACAACAAATACACCAGCAACAGCAGCAGCAGCAACAACAACAAATACAGCAGCAGCAGCAGCAACAGCAGCAGCAGCAACAGATGTTAAGAAATAATTATTTAATGAATAAATTCTTTATTCACTAACAAAAACAAATAGGTTATAATAGGCTGCAGCAGCAGCAGCAGCAGTTGCTGCTGCTGCTGCTGCTGCTTGTCCTTGTTCTTTTGCTGCTGCTGCTGCTGCTGCTGCTGCAGCAGCAGTTAAAGGACGATAAAAGAATTGGGTTATGTGGGTTTTCTTTTTGAGGGTTTAGGGTTTGATTTGCCTGCAAACCCTAAACCCTCAGCTAAACCCTAAACCCTAAACCCTAAACCCTAGAAACATCCGGTTATTTATTTCAATTAAAAAAAAAATAAATAATATTTATTTGTGCTGCATTTGCTGCTACGTGGAGACGCTCCTTTGCTGCTGCTGCTGCTGCTGGTACACTGTGCTGCTGCAGACTGCTGCTGCAGACTGCTGCTGCTGCTGCTGCATATTCGTGTTGTTACTACCACTACTGTCTGTCGCTGCGATTTCTACTACTACTACTACTGCTGCTACTGCTGCTGCTGTTGCTGTTGCTGCTGCTGCTGCTGCTGTTGCTGCTGCTGCTGCTGTTATTCCTCAGAGAAAATAGGTATTTTATTAGCAGCAGCAGCAGGAAGTTCATAGACAGCAAGAAGAAGAGAACCCAAGAAAGTAGAGAAAGACATAGTAGGATTTATTTGTGTATATACCCTACTACTACTGCTGCTGCTGCTGCTGCTGCTGCTGCTGCTGGTGCTGCTGGTGCAGGTAAGAGTAATTAATTGTTGATTATCCTTAGCAGCAGCAATAAATTTGAATAAAGGAAGAAGAGGGTTTTGTTTATTTAATCTTTTATTCTTTATTAATTGTTTAATCGTAAACCCTAATACACTAGGTAATAAACCCTCAATTAGGGTTTCATCTAAATATATATTATATTGTAAATCAGGAGAACCACGATCTATTATTCTTATGCTCCTAGTCCTCCTCCTGCTGCTGCTCCTGCTGCTGCTCCTGCTGCTGCTGCTGCTGCCTGTTCCTGGTGATGGCGATGATTCTATCGTTGATCCGGTGTAATAAGACGTCGGGGTTCCTTCTTGCTGCTGCTCCTGCTGCTCCTGCTGCTGCTGCTGCTCCTGCTGCTGCTCCTGCTGCTGCTGACAGACTACATACATCCAATCTTGCTGCTTGCTGCTAAGACTACATAAATGATTCAGGTGTATAGGCTCATAAGCAACAACTTCTTTATTTTTATTTATTGTTAATACAGCAGGAAAAGGACCAAATGTCTTGCTGCTGCTGCTCCTGCTGCTGCTGCTGCTGCTGCTAGCAGCAAGACGACACTCAGGTACTGCTATCTTCTCCCATACACGAATTATTGGTGGAGATATTATGCTGCTGTTGTTCCCGTTGTCCCTGCTGCCGATGCTGCTGCTGCTGCTGCTGCTGCTGCTAATTGAATCCATTAATATATCATCAGGTGTACGTACAGATAAGACAGAGGCAGGAGCATAAGAAGGAGAAAAAGAAAAAACATAAAAAATAGATAAACAGAAAGAATATATAAATAATAAACAAGATATGTAATTACCCATCTTATTTATTCCTTTTATTTATTATTTATATATAAAGAAGAAAAAAAGAAGAATATATATATATATATATATATATATATATATAAGGAGGGAGGGAGAGGCCTCTCCTCTTTTTTCTTATATTGTTGTATTTCTTCTTATATATATAAGAGAAAAGAACAAGAAATAACCCTTTTCTTGGTATACTAGGGGGTAATTATAAAGAAATAAGTCTTTAATAAATTAAAAATAAAAGAAGAAAGACTTTAATGAATAAAAAATAGAAAAAGAAGAAAAAAGAAGAAAAAAAAAAGGCAATAAGAATAGTAGTAAGCCGTATAAATATGATCTATAAAAGGCATAAAAAGAAGACACAAAAGAAAGAAAAAGACATCTAATTAATTATAACTATATTCTTTTTTATTTTATTTAATTAATAAAGAAAAAGAATGATAAATAAATGATTTAATCTACAAAAAGAAAAAGAAGAAAAAGAACAAGCGAACCACCACCGCCGACGACGGTGAGCTGCCTATACACCGCAGATGCAGCAGTAGCTGATCAAGGAATAAGCAGCGAAAAAAAAAGAATTAAAAAAGAAATTAAATAAAGAAATAAAAAATAAATTAAATTAATTTAATTTATTTAATTTTTCTTCCTTTTTTTATACCCTTTTAAGACACAGTCTTCCACCAAAGCCCCAATCGCTGCTGCGGTGATACACGAGAGCGGTCTAAACCCTAAACCCTAAACCCTAAACCCTAAACCCTAAACCCTAAACCCTTAGACAGAGTGTTGCACACAAAGAATCTAACGAACCCCATCATAAAAATAATTGAGGGTTTAGGGTTTAGATATTTAACAATAATTAATGCTCTTCCTTCATGAAGAATACAACGTCTAGGAGGGTCTACTACTAGGGTTTAGGGTTTATTAGGGTTTAGGGTTTAGGGTTTAGGGCTGGTTGACAGACAACCCCCATTGTTGCGCATATGATGTCTTTTTTTAAAGTTTAATTTTCCTTCGTTTCTTATCTTTTCTTTTTCCTTTTATTATTGTTGCTGCTGCTGCTGCAGCACTAGCAGCAGCAGCTTTATACCCCTAGCTGCTGCTGCTCTTGTTGCTGCTGCTGCTGCACCCCCCACCAAA
>NW_013564414.1:0-9165 GCF_000499605.1 Eimeria maxima | reverse complement strand
GATACGGCAACGTGGAGGTAAGCGTCTTAGACGAATGGACCGACAACCGTTCAACCGAGCGAAGAGCTGCTCTAGCCATGCCGTAGGCCTTACTTCCTGATAGTAACCGTAGATGTCAAACGGTGCTGCCGTCGTGCAATAATCCCCTCAGCTAGAGGATAGTTATCCTCGAGAGAAAAAGAGCCTTCGTGTTTCGACGATCTGCTGAAATACTCTGCGAGATGGAGCCGCCGTCCTTCATCCCTCCAGCAGATGCAACAAAACTTTGATTGGCTCACACGCAAGAATGGAAGGTATATTGACAGGCACGTTCCTCTGTACGCTCGTCTGTGAATATGTAAGGGATTTGTTGGGAATACACTAAGGTACTGTCGCGTAGAAATACATGGCTTAGCAACATCGAAAAACCACCGTTCAACCGAGCGAAGAGCTGAATTACCATGCGGCATTACATCGCGATCATCCATGTCATATGCCTTACGTACTGGTAATAAATCGTAGATATCAAACGGTGCTGCCGTCTTGCAATTATGCCCTCAACTAGAGGACGCCTACGCCTGAGAGAAACAGCTTTCGTTTCTCCACAAACTGCAAAAATAACTCCGAGTGGTCCAGCGGCCGTGGATGGGCATCCCTCAAGCCCATGAATCCCTCCAGCGTGTGCAACAAAACGTACTAACCGACACGCGCAAGAACAGATAGCTTAACATCTTAGCAGAATCGACCAACGACCGTTCAACCGACCGAAGAGCTGAATTACCATGCGGATATCAAACGGTGCTGCCGTCTTGCAATTATGCCCTCAACTAGAGGACGCCTACGCCTGAGAGAAACAGCTTTCGTTTCTCCACAAACTGCAAAAATAACTCCGAGTGGTCCAGCGGCCGTCCTTGGGCATCCCTCAAGCCCATGAATCCCTCCAGCGTGTGCAACAAAACGTTGATTGGCTCACGCGCAAGAACAGATAGCTTAACATCTTAGCAGAATCGACCAACGACCGTTCAACCGACCGAAGAGCTGAATTACCATGCGGCATTACATGGAGATCATCCATGCCATAGGCCGTACAATCTAATAGAAAACACTAGGTATCAAAGGATGCGGCCATCGTGCAATTACGCCCGCAGCTAGAAGACGGTTACCCATGAGAAAAAGAGCCTTCGTCGCTAGACGCGCTGACGAAATAACTCTGCGCAACGCAGTCGCCGTCCTTCAGCATCCCTCCACCGCATGCATCAAGGCGTTAATTGGTACACGTGCAAGAACAGCATGCCTAACATAGTAACATTTTCCTATGAGAGCGTGTATTAGAGGTCTTGAGATTACACTAAAGTACGGTGTCGTAGAAGCACAATTCTTAGCGGTATCGACGAACGACCGCTCATGCGGCCGCAGAGCTGCTCTAGCAAGCGGCAGTACGTGTAGATCAACCCTGTCGTAGGCCGTACGTCCTCAGAATAGACCGTATATATCAAAAGATGAAGTTGTCGTGCAATTACGCCCGCAGTTAGAGGATAGCTATCCTCGAGAAAAAGACCATTTGATTTTCGACGCTCTGCCGAAAAACCTCTTCGAGGTGCAGTTGCCGTCCCTCGGCAGCTCTCCCCAGGCATCCAAGAAAAATATCAGCGGCGGCTTCTCTACATGTCACCATCGAGCTTGCAGTACATAGGGTTCTCCGTGTTGCACCGTCGCTTCGCAAGCTAGAAGCGGTAAGGGCGCCCTACGGCCAGTTCTTCTGAAGCTACCAATAAGCGGCAGGTGTCGTACGAATTGCTGGAAAGTGCACGTAGACAACAACTAACCGTAATTGACTAGTTCACACTCGGTTGTACCAATGCAACATGCCCCCTCTGTGACTCTAAAGATTGAAACTTGAGCGTGGCATCTGAAAACCCTAAGTCAGGTAATGTCTCGCTGCTGGAGTATGTTCACGCGACGCATACTAACGAATCTACATAAAATACCTCCAGTGATATATTAATTGCTGAATCCGATGTAATGTCTCATCGAAGCTAATGGTTGCCTCGAAGGGACTCATAGACTGAGCAGCTTAACACTAACCGAGTACACCAAAGCTTACCATCTGCAGGCCCATCATCTCATCATGCGTCAGATATTGCCGGTCCTTTTAACTAACAATACAGTAGTTTCACGAGAAAAGCCACATCTCCGGATTGCAATATGAATCAGGTATTCGGGGTGTCGGATACCTGGCCTGAGGGAGAACACCATCCCTCTATAGGTAAATGAAGCAAATCTAGGCGTTTGCAGGTTGCTGCAACGCATACCAGAAACATGAAGGTTGTACGTGCAGCGAGTAGCGTGGATTCACACCATATTCCACTGAGCAGTGTTGGCATTTGCT
This sequence comes from Eimeria maxima, assembly GCF_000499605.1. Lineage (NCBI taxonomy): Eukaryota > Apicomplexa > Conoidasida > Eucoccidiorida > Eimeriidae > Eimeria > Eimeria maxima. Next base: position 6,797 of record NW_013564414.1, on the reverse strand, counting down.
GCCTTAAATTGGGTTACAATCGCTAGGGTAAACGTGACAACCCACTAGTGCATGCCGATGGATGACCTGTATGGCGGGCGCAAAGTAATTGGTAATGCTCTGTTGTACCTTATATTGCCTTTATCCACTGGGATCATTTCCGGCCAACCTGAAACCTTTGCACCCCGTGCATGCCAGCCGGCCTTTAATCTTATCTACCTAAGCGCGTGGAAAGGGATGAATCATGTTTAACTATTTTAGCTATTTACATGCCCCGTCGTGTGTACACTAACCATGCTCTTTTGCAGAGTACTACCACTTGCTCAGATGTTGTTCGTTATATTGGTTACCCCAGACCTGTGCAGTACCACATGGCTTACCAACTGCTCATACAACGGTTCCGTCCGTTCTAGGAACCTTCTGCAGCTGCGGAGAAGCTAGTCGCTGCTCTACAAGCCCGTAACGAGCACAAGAACCGTTGCCACCATTAACGCCAGTGTAGCCTCTTTGCCCGCAGAGTTCAACGACAACCTCTGCTGCAGCGACCAATATTAAGAATTGATTCACTGAACACACGCCCTGTTGAAATTCAAGCGACAAGCGCTGCAAATCAGGAAGTTGTGTCGCCCGCTCTGTTGTGCTAGCACCAGTACCGGCATGCTACCAACCTGCATACGGACAATCTGCAAGCTAACCTGAGTGCTGCTTGGAGTGCAAATTGCTTTGCAGGCACCCGGATAATGCAGGAACGTAATGTATGCGTCAACCGGAAACCTTGACTATAGAATTGTAGCTTAGGTGGTCTATATATGTAGTGACGCATACCGTCTGCGCATTATCCACAAAAGGCATTTGCAAACCTTCGAGTCCACATTTACTTGGGGAAACTGCTTTGTTCCATCGACAGCTGGCACACTTCACGCACCATCTGCATGTCACAGGCAGATTATGAAAGCAAAAATATACGATCGACGTGGCAGCATCCTATTAGGTGTTAGATAGGACAAATCGTCTGCATGCTTCAAAGGTTACACTTAAATACAGCACCTAAATCGTTTTCTTGGAATTCGTCTGTAGTTAATGGCATACCAGCTAAGTTGTGAAAACTTCCTCTGTCCAAGGCACAATTGTTTCCATCGAGCGTGAAGCAAACGCTCAGCGCTGTGCTCAGGGTTTGCGCATTTCGCTTGGACAACGAGCACATCGCGCGCCAAACCTAACTTAGTCGAGAGTAGGAGAGACACAAAGCGCACTTTCTAAATATTTTCAGCATTAAGCCTGAAACGGATTCGATGGACCTGGGACCTCTCTTCAGGGCACAATTGTTTCCATCGAGCGAGAAGCAAACGCTCAGCGCTGTGCACAAGGTTTGCGCATTTCCGCTTGGACAACGAGCACATCGCGTGCCAAACCTAACTTAGCCGAGAGTAGGCGAGACACAATGCGCACTTTCTAAATATTTTCAGGATCAAGCTTGAAACGGTCTCGATGTACCTGCGACCGGTTTTGCAACGAGAGCGGCAACAAGGAAATCATGCCGGCTGCCGAAAAACGATATCCCCGATTTCTTCATATACTAGAACTTAGACGTCAATCCTTTGTGCACCCCTTCGGAAACCAAGAATGTTCAGCATGCTGTGGCTTGTAGAAGCTAGAGCCACTTCCAATTCACCAGGTAAAGAAAGTGGATCTTGAGGAGTGTACAAAAATAATCAAAGCCATCGTGTAAAGTAAATAAGCCTAATAAATATTGCATTGTGATACCAACGAAGAATTGCATAAAGATAGTGTGTGCGGCTATCCATCGTCTGAGCTATGGGACACACCACAGCGTACAGTCAGATCCCAAAGGCTGGAGACCATATTGCCTCATTACCGTTTCGACAATCAGAAAATCGGAAACGTAAAATACGAATCGCCTACATGGAGCTTTACACGGTCTTCCCTGCCGGTACACCAGACGAACATACTACACACGACCGTACAAGGGGGCAGGGTCTGTGCCAGGCCTCGCCTAATGCATTCTCAGCACTAGCGCACTCTGTCTGCTCTCAAACAGGGGGCCACGACAATCGGTCAGGTTTTGTAAATCGTCGCATGCTCTCTAAGGAGCGGAGTGAACATTTGACTTGAGCCGAAGATGCTACGAATCCGGGCGCAGCAGACGCCAGCTGTGCACAAACCGAGCTACGCTACCATAAAACATAGCCACGCCAAAGACGTACCACCGCGTGCTTGCAAATCTAGCATTTCATAGATGTAGACTCCCCGTATATCAATACCTTAACACAGACGCTTTGACAATCCCTTTGAGCTCCGCATTTGGCCGCGCAACATGCTCAGCTCATTTCCCCTCAACATGCGCAAACGAAAGGGTAGTCAAACGGCGGAGCCAGCGTTGCAGGGAACTTTATTTGGGGCTACAATGGCAGAACGAACACACATCGCGCTACGAAGGTACGCCTCAAACAAATGCAACAACCCCCACGACGTGAGCAAAGCCAGAATATCACCACAAAATATGGGAACACGCCAGTCCAGGTCTGGTGGTCATCTCTGGCTGACGCGAATTTTCCCGAAGCGGTCTTGCCTGTTTAAACGGTTGGGACATTCCATGGAAATTCATATCCATTCCTTCCCCAAATCAAACTGGATCCAACTGACTTGTAAACGGCGGCCAGTGGCGGATACTCGAGTGCAATAGCAAGCAGCCAACCTGTTTATGCAGCTAGACTACGACCGCGCAGGAATCCACAACCTCCACAGGCAATCGTCAGACAGTATTAGGCACTCTAACGCGCTACGATTATCTTCAAGAAGCCGAACCATGACAATCAGTGAGGTTTTGTCAATCATCACATACTATCTAAGGAGCGGAGTGAACATTTGTTTGCAGCCGAAGATGCTACGAATCCTGGCGCAGCAGTGGCCTTTAACAGCCGCTGCCTTCAAGTCCAGTGCAACCTCAAAGTCAATCCCGGGGAGAACCGATCCAGCTCGCCAGCATGTCTTGTCAATGACGAACGTCACGAAACTTTACGTCAACACAACAACCTATTGGGGGGTTCGTCGACACAAGCAATGCACACGTTGTCACAATCCAATGCATACTGCCTGTATGCCCGCAGAGTAATATCACTATACAAATACCCTGCATACAATGTATCTAAACTACTTCAGGAAGTGTTTAGTACTTTGTCGCGACTGTTGCGCCACTAGCAGGCCTCGCGCCCCATGCCACAACAGTATCTAGAACAAAACAGCCAACGATAGCCGACGAATGGGGAGAGATTTGGGCACAAACGACTACCTGCATAAGCCGCGGTAACAAGAACTGTATGCCAGCCAGCCCTAACCACTCCAGAGTAGACATCTCAGTGCATCAACCATTGGCGCCAGGCAATACGGCCCAGCAGGATAAAAGGAACCAATTACAGCTTACACCATTCAGCTAACAGGTACATCATTTCCCCTTCATCATTAGCTACTTCCGCGCTTGCTGCCACGCCTACAAAGCCACAGGAACTGATACAGCGCTTCAGACATTCTCGATCCAAACACCAAAACGTTTCACTTGGTACCTCCATGGGTCGCCACATCCGCTACACATGGAAATGACTATAATATCTCGCCAGAAGTGTTTCTTTTTGCTTCGAGATTCCGACCGGTGGTATGGTAGGTTGTTTTTTATACCTTCCCGCTATTTCTGCCATGGGTCACAGCTTTGCTCAAACTTCCTGAAATTTCCAAATTTTCCCTTGTCGTCATTTTTTCTCATTGATTCACGACAGCCTCGGTCTTGAGCAAATGCGCTACTTTGAGCAAAGCTGTGACCCGGTCGGAACCTCTCTGAGCCGGTGGTATGGTGCACGGCCTGTAAACTGGTACCAAGTTAGTCCTGTAGAAGGAGCGTAGCATTTCAGCATTGCAGTACACTCCTTGCAGCTGGGGACGTATGGTTGTGTTTCGAATGCACACGCCCTGTTGGCGCGCGGAAGGTCTTCACGATAGTACCACACCTCGGGGGACTTCAGAGAATCCTTCCCATGTGGTGAGCGGAAGACACAGTCAGGTGGGGAGTTTGGCTGGGGCGGCACATCTGTGAAACAATAGCGCAGGTGTCCTAAGGCAAGCTCAATGAGAACAGAAATCTCATGTTGACCAAAAGGGGAAAAGCTTGCTTGATTTTGATTGTCAGTACGAATACAAACTGTGTTTCCAAGAGCGCGGCAACAATTCCCAAGTGTCCCAGGAATGCCTACAAGGTACACGAAATATGTTAAGGTACACAAAATATGCTAAGGTACACGAAATATGTTTTTGAAGTCAATAGCTTTCTGAGCAAAAACACCTCAATTGCTCACCGTCTCATCCTGCAAACGGGATTTCACATGTACACTTTCGCATGATGTAACGCCACCATTTTATCGCATCCATAAGTATAGAAGTAACTCCATTGAGTGTTAAGCAAATGCTCAGCGCTGTGCACAAGGTTTGCACATTTCCGCTTGGACAACGAGCACATCGCGCGCCAAACCTAACTTCTCTTAGAGTAGGAGAGACACTATTTAGAAAGTGCTCATTGTGTCTCGCCAACTCTCGACTAAGTTAGGTTTGGCGCGCGATGTACTCGTTGCAAGATCCATCGAAACCGTTTCAACCTTGATGCTAAAAATATTTAGAAAGTGCGCATTTTTTCAGCATCAAGCTTGAAACGGACTCGAGGGACCTGCGACCGGTTTTGCTACGAGAGCGGCAACAAGGAAATCATGCAGGCTGCCGAAAAACGATATCCCCGATTTCTGTGCACCCCTTCGGAAAACAAGAATGTTCAGCGCGCTATGGCTTGTAGAAGCTAGAGCCACTTCCAATTCACCAGGTAAAGAAAGTGGATCTTATCGACATTGACCACCCATCACGTAACAAGACAGAAAGCAACAAGCCATAGTGCAAAGTGAGGAGTGTACAAAAATAATCGAAGCCATCGTGTAAAGTAAATAAGCCTAATGAATATTGCATTGTGATACCAACGAAGAATTGCATAAAGATAGTGTGTGCAGCTGTCCATCGTCTGAGCTATGGGACACACCACAGCGTACAGTCAGATCCCAAAGGCTGGAGACCATATTGCCTCATTACCGTTTCGACAATCAGAAAATCGGAAATGTAAAATACGAATCACCTATATGGAGTTTTACGCGGCCTTCCCTGGCGGTACACCAGATGAACATACCACACATGACCGTACAAGGGGACAGGGTCTGTGCGAGGCCTCGCCTCATGCATTTTCGGCAATGGCGCACCCTGGCTGCTCTCATACAGGCGGCTAACACGACGCATGCAGGCTACCAAAGCGGGGATGCACATCCTAGTTGCCCAGTGAGCAAACAAGACCAATATCATAGCCATTGGAGCTCATTCAAACAACACCTGCATGCTGCAGCACGGCGATGTGTGCTCCGTGGACGCACAACCTAGTTGCCCAGTGAGCAAACAAGACCAATATCATAGCCATTGGGGCTCATTCAAACAACACCTGCATGCTGCAGCACTGCCATGTGTGCTCCGTGGGTAATCAACCAGTTCACCAGGGCTCTGAACCAAAAATGATTCCATTACGACAATAAGGAAAAGGTACGTCTTCTCTGCATATATATGACAACGAAGCGACAGCATGTTCAACCCATTCTTACTCTGTACGCTTCCCATTTACTCTTGATAGTCGTATTTTAAAGTGCGATTTATAGCCGGACGCCCCGCTGTTTTCGTGAATCCATACACAGCCTCTAAAGCGGTTGCACGAGGCGTAAACAGATACTCAATAGATACATTGTAAACCAGAACAACAACGGAGTAGCAGCCAGCTAGTGAGCAAGGCGAGTGAAGCCAGGTGTGCACAAACCGAGTTCCGCTACCATAAAATTTAGCCTGGCGCAATACGAACAACCGTGTGTATGCGAGTGTAGCATTTCATAGATGTAGACTCCCCTTGCGAACTGCCTTTACCGACAGTGAATCTGCCAAAATAATGGCATAGATACGTTCATTTCTTTCGCTGGTGCCCTCCAGTTGCGGCGGAAAGAAACGAACTGAAGGGATTACTACCGATGACCTCACGGTGCCGCTCCAACACGTTGCTTCACCTCTACCAACGTCAAGGACCCGTTAGCCAGATATTGGGGCCTAGGCCAAAGCCCAAGTGTTTGCCACGTCTCTGCCGGTATCGCCTACAACCTTAGAGGGGTTGGCCACTCGAACTGACAGGTGTTCGCCAAATCAAACAGACTTGCTGGTGTTGCGCGAACATGCCCTATTTTGCGCCAAAATTAATCGAATCTTGCCTAGCAAACAGAGCCAAGCGCTGAGACGATTTTCAACGTCAGCAAAAACGTGTACAATGACGGAGAGCTATTATTGACCAGGCCAATCTGGGCAGGCGCATTTCCCAATGTAGCGAATCGATACACATGCTCGAGGAATCATGACAGGAGTTCAGCAATGTTGCCAAATCTCATTCCGCAGAGCACAATTGTTTTGCACCTTCAATAATGTACTTTCAAAGGGGTAAAAGAGGCCCCACTAGTCCAGATAACGCCAAACAGGATATATAACAGGATGCTCCATGCTGGAGTATCATGAATGACAAAGACGTACAGCTCATAAAGCTGGGAATAGCGTCGGGTAGTCAGTTAAATCGAGCCAGTATGCCAGCTAACGCACTTCCTGCGGATTGCCAAGCTACGGAATAATCGTATTACCAACCATACGAAAATGACCTTGAAATGCAAATATACTGAACGATTTGGTTGCCACATCCT
>NW_013564413.1:2500-8407 GCF_000499605.1 Eimeria maxima | reverse complement strand
ATATATATATATATATATTGTCCTGTCTAAACCCTAAACCCTCAACTGTATAGAGAGTACCTCAAGGGGTCTTCCTGGTTGTGTTTCTCTTTCATACAGAAGAAGTTTATCTGGTGTTAGACCAGTAAGAGAAGAAGGTCCTAACTTCTTTAATACCATTTGTTTAAATTGATCCACCTGAGGTGTACATACACCTCAATATCATACAATAAGAAAATTATATCAATATACCCTACACCTCCACCTCCTCCCTCCCCTTCCCTATCCTCCTCTTCTTCTTCTTCTTCTTGCTGCTGCTGCTGCTGCTATATATATAAGGGTGTGTATAATATATCTTACAGTAATAGAGGAAGAATCAACAGGGATACAAAGACGACTCTCTGCGCCTTGGAGATTTATACGAAAAACTATTTGTTTTATTTCTCCTTCTGCCTTCCCTCTTAATTTCTTTATTAGGTCTATATACATATAGATATACATATATAATAATTATAATATTTAATTATAAATAATTATAAAAAAGAAAAGTTATAGTGCATGCATGCAGAAAAAGAACAAGAAGAAACAAAAAAACAAATAATAAATAAATAGGTAAGAAGAAAGACAATAAGAAAAAAAAGAGAAAAAGACGAATAAGGGATATAAAAAGAAAGGGAATAACTTTTCTGGTGGTAAAACTGCTGTTATTAATAATATAAACAATAAATAAATAAATATAAACATATTAATTAACACAAAAAGAATAAAAAAGGGAAAAAAAAAGAAAAAAAGAAAGAGTATATCTTACCATCATTTAGCATATCGCTAAAATCTAGAGGTGTTGGATTTACATACAAAAAACAACGCGCTTTCTTTGGCTCTCCTTCCTTTTCTTCTGTTATAAATAAATAAATAAATAAATAAATTAATTAATTAATTAATTAATTAATTAATTAAAAGAAATAATATCTATGTAGTATAGACAACAACAATAATATTAATTAAATACAATATAAACAATAATAACAACACCAATAATATATAAAAATTTAGGGTTTAGGGTTTAGGGTTTAGGGTTTAGGGTTTACCAACATCATCTAACATTCCTGCTGCCTTGGATTTTTTTCTTAATTGATCAGCAGGGATAGAAGCATTGACGAATTCATCACGGACATAAAAGTACTGATTAGAGGGAGGAGCATTAGGTACTTTATCCGATAACTGAAGGGGAAAAAAGAATAAAATAAATAAATAAATAAATAAATAAATAAATAAATAAATAAATAAAGGAGAGGGGAGGGAAAAAAAGGAGAGAAAAGGAAAGAAAGGGAAGGAAAAAGGAAGGAAAAAGAAAGAAAAAGAAAGGAAAAGAAGAAGACGAAGAATACACACACGCAGGATAATATTTATAAATATAAATAAATGATGAAGATGTATAAACCCTAAACCCTAAACCCTAGTAAGACCATCATTATGCAGCGCCTTTTTGCCCGCTGAAGGCGTATTTGCATTGTTATTGAATAATAAATAGTAGAATAATTAATTAAATAAATATAAATAAATAAATATAAATAAATAAATAAATATATATATAAATTGCTTACTATAGAACGAACAGTCTGTAGGGTTTCCCATGGTTCAACAATTGCGGTGTATACTTTATCATCTCTTAAATCCGTAGCCTCTACTTGTATTTTCATGGTAAATAAAATAATTAAATAAAAGAATATAAAAAGAATATTAATTAATTAAAATAATTAAAAGAATAATTAACAAAGAATACAAGAAAAAATATAAATATTTATTCCCTTTCTTGCGGCGTATGCATAGTGTACTGGGTAATAAATAAAAAAAAACCCTACTAACACTGTTTTATGCCGTCTTTTCTCCGTTTTCTTCTTTTTTTACTTTCTTTATTTATTATTATTCAATTAAAATGACAAAAACAAGAAAATTTTACTTCTTTAAACATAAGAAGTGACGTGAGGCTGCATCATGAATATATTCAGCTGTATAGGCAGCTAATGATGCAACAAAACAGACCAGCGGTACAGCCCCATCATTCTTCTTCTTTTCTTCTATTTTATGCATCGTTTTTGTACTAAATTTATTTATTTTTATTTATTTTTATTATTTTATTATTATTTTATTTATTTTATTCTTTTTTCTCCCTTTTTACGCAAGAAAATAACCAGAGGCGCGCTATAAAAAGGACCCCCTCTTACACACACACACACACATACACCCCAACCTCCTCCTCCTCATACACACAAAAAAAAAAGAAAATCTTCTTTTTATCTAGTAAATAAATCAATTAATATTCTTTTTTATTAATAATAAATAAATTAATAACCTTTTTTTGGTTATTTTTAATTAAATATTCATTTACATGCATTAGTTTATAGGTATTTCTTCATTAACAACAAACAGAGGTAGGTGCCTATACACCCCAATAATACCATTCATACTTTCTTTTCTTTGTTTGTTTCTTTCCCTTTCTTTTTCTTTTCTTTTTAATTTATTAGAGAAATGCATTTAATAAATATATTGATTAACTATATTAAATGTATTAAATAAATATATTAAATAATAAATATATAAACATATATGCGTATAAACAATAAATAAGTTATTTCTTCTATAGCGCATGCAACAATTATAAATAAATAAAAAAAAACAAAAGGAGAAGAAAATAATAATAAATAAGAGCAAAAAAAGAAGGATAAATGCATGCGTTACTGCATGCGCTATCTTTTTCCCCCTTTTATTCTTCTCCCTTTTGTGTCTTTCCTTGGCTATTAAATAGTAACCTAAGGAGAAATAATAAAACGAGACGCCTGCTGCTGCTGCTGCTGCTGCTGCTGCAGCAGCAGCAGCAGCAGTCGCAGCAGCGGCAGTGGTACTAGCTCTGCATTTGTGTGTCAAGGAAAGGAGCACCAGCGTCTACAGCAGCAGCAGCAGCAAAGAAAGGGACAGCAGCAACAGCAGCAGCAACAGCAGCAGCAGCAAAAAGAGCAGCAAAAAAACACAAATAAGAAAACAATTAAAAACATTGTCTGTCCCTTTAAATAGGGCATATTGTGTCCCTTTTTTGTCCCTTTTTTTGTCCCTTTTTTTGTCTCCTTTTTTGTCTCCTTTTTGTCTCTTTTTTATCTCCTTAAGGAGAAAAGAATAACAATAAAAACAAGACAAAAGGAAAGAAGAAAAAAAAGAATAAATTTTTAGGGTTTAGGGTTTAGGGTTTAGGGTTTAGGGTTTTAATTAGTACGGGGTCTCTTAAAGGAATTAATTCTTCCTCCTCTTCCTCCTCTATCATCTCCTCTTTCCCTTTTGTTGCTTTCGGGTGTACGTACACCTCCCCTCTGCTGCTGCTGCTGCTGCATGCGTCCTCCTCTTCCTCCTGCTGCTGCTCCTCCTCCTCTTCCTCCTCCTCCTGCTGCTGCTGCTGCTCCTCCTCCTCTTCCTCCTCCTCCTGCTGCTCCCCCTCCTCTACGATTAGATATATGATTAGGGTTTAGACGTAGAGCAGCAAGAGAGGTACGTGAGTGCTGCTGCTGCTGCTGCTGCTGCTGCTGCTGCAGTTCTTTTCTTGCAAGATAGAGACAATCTTGTAGGGGTGGCAAAGTACCACAAAGACGATGAATAGTTAACCCTTTCCTGTTGCTGCTGCTGCTTCCTGCTCTCCCTTTTGCTGCAGCAGCAGCAGCAGCTGCTGCTGCTGCTGCTGCTTCTTCCTTTAATGGTTTAACTATTTGCTGCACAAAGGATGCATGCACTGCAGCAGGAACATCAAAGACAGCCCCATCCCCTTCCTCTGTTAGTACCATTTGTTCTATTTTCTCTATAACATCTTCTCCTCCTCCACCTGCTGCTGCTGCTGCTGCTGTTCCTCTTCTTGCAGCAGCAGCAGCAGCAGGAGCAGCAGGGAATTTATTCTTTAATGCCCTCCATACATAAGAACAAGATCCTTGTAGAGGAGGAGAAGGAGGAGGAGAAAAGATTAAATGATAAGAAATAAACCCTTTTCTTCCTGATAAAGGAGACACATTATCATCTTCTCCTGCTGCTGCTGCTGCTGCTCCTGTTGCTGCTGCTGCTCCCTCATTAGCTATACAAGTAAGAAGACGTATAATTATATCCTTAGGGTCCTCTGTCTTTAGTATTTTTTTTGTTACTTGTTCAATAAGAAGATATTCTTCCCCTTTTTGCTGCTGCTGCTGCTGCTGCTGCTGTTGCTGCTGCTGTTGCTGCTCTGCTGCCTGCCCATATCCTTGTTCCTGTGCAGCAGCAGCAGCTTTAGCAACCTTAGCAGCAACAGCAGAAAGATTAAGATAAGGAAATAAATGATGAATAATATTATGTATAGTATGCATGCGTAATTGATAAGAAGAAGGAAAAGGTATTCTTATAAATTTAATTTTATTATAATATTCAATAAGAGATAAAAAAGAAGAATTATATTTATAATAAAATAATATATTTATACCTTTTTTTCCTGCTCTCCCTGTTCTACCTGCACGATGTATATATGTATCTATATCACGAGGAGGAGATAATTGTATAATTAAATTTATATTTTTTATATCTAATCCTCTTGCTGCTATATCTGTTGCAACTAATACACTAAATTGTTTTTTCTTAAAGGATAATAAAGTTGTATCTCTTTGTTGTTGTGTCATATCTCCATGTAGACAGCAACTTATATTACTTATTGATGAACAAAGAGATACATCATTTACTTCTTGTTTTGTCTCACAAAATATTACACATAAACCTTTTTCTTCATCTTTTCCTGATTCTCCTGTTCCTCCTGATCTATTTAATTGGTTATATGATTTATTTATTCCTTCTCCTTCTAATTCTGTTGCTGTACTGCTGCTACTGCTGCTGCTGCTGCTGCTGCTGCTGCTGCTGCTGCGGCAGTATAAATTTATTAATAATGGTAAAGCATTTATTCGATCCTTCCAATGACAATATAATGCTAAATGCTCTATAAGACCAGCACCACTCCCTGTACCTCCTGCTGCTGCTGCTGCTGCTGCTGCTGCGGATTTATCACCTCCTCCTGCTGCTGCTGCTGCTTCCTCTTCTCCTTGACGTATCTGGTATGCAGTTACATCTATAAATACTTTATCTTTATTCATAAAATCATCAGCTATTACTCTTGCCCATTTAGGGAAAGTAGCAGTAAATAGCAACAATTGGTAATCTTTTCCTCCTGCTGCTGCTGCTGCTGCTGCTCCTGCTGCTGCTCCTGTACTATCTGCTGCAGCACCTGCTGCTGTATTATTATTATTATTATTATTATTTTTTTGTTCCTTAATAAAAGAAAGTATTTGCTGCATATCCTCCCTAAATCCCATCTCTAATAGTTTATCTGCTTCGTCAAATACAACTGCCTGTACACCCTGGAGTGTAACTGCACCTCTATTAATAAAATCTATTATTCTTCCTGGTGTACATACTATTATATTACATTTATTCTTTTTTATTTCTTTTAATTGAATTATATCTGATGTACCACCAAATATACATATTGAGGTGTACGTACACCCCAATAATATCTCTATTTGTCCTTGGACTTGTTGGGCTAATTCTCTTGTTGGTAATATTATTAAGACCTGCATAAAAAAGAAACAAAAAAGAAAAAGAAAATAATTTATCTATTATTTTATTAATTATAATTTAATTAAAGAAATAAATACAAGGAAATAGCTATAATTATTCAATAAAATTAGAAAAAAAAAGAGAAAAAAATAAGAAAAAAAGATGAATATACACCACAAATTATGTACAAAAAAAGGTGCATATACACCCCAATAAACACAAATAAATATTCTTTTTTATTCTTTTTTATTCCTTTTTCTTCTTTTTTATTCCTTTTTCTTCTTTTATATATTAAATAAATAATAAATAAATATATTTATT
>NW_013564410.1:0-5000 GCF_000499605.1 Eimeria maxima | reverse complement strand
AGAAAATACATATATACATATATACATACGTATACATATATATATATATAGCTAAAGAATTGATGTATTATATAAATAAATAAAAATAAAGAATAAATAAAGAATTACCTTGCTAAGAACCTCAGATAACTTAAGGATCCTTGTCATCTCGTCCTCCGTCATCCTTCCCATGGGTATACCCGTCCATAGACTAAGTATACGAGCAACATCATCTACAACAAGGTCTATTTGTTCAGGATCAGGACGCTGTGAATAAAATAAAATACATAAAATATATTTATTTTATTATATTGCTTATTGTTTAATTAATTATTTAATAAAATAAACAAACAAGAACTCTATTTATACAACACAACGCATCATCGATGATGAGAGCGCCACCCCTTCTTATCCACCACCATGTAATCAGCAGAAACAGGAAGATAAATAAGACAAAATAACAGAATTACTTAATCAATAAAGAAGCAAATACAATAAATATAACAATATAAACAAAAACAGCCTAATGGTATGACCATTGGTCATGTTATTTATCAACAAGACGAGCTATGCACGAACAAGACGGTCAAGAAAATCGATAAAAAGCATCGAAGGAATAACAATATGCAGATAAAAAAACGTGCAAAAAGAAAAAACATGAAAATAAACAAGAAAGCATAATAAAAGGGAATATAAATATAAAATATACAATAAAATAAACAATTTAATGCCATTAGATGGTTTTTTTACCTCTTCTGTTGGCTCCGTGAGGGTCTTGAACTCCTCCTCTAATGCCTTCAATTCGCCATCTGGCTGTAGGCAAACAGAAAGAAGAAAAAAAAAGGAAGAAATCAAGAAATAAGCGTAAAAGGAGAAATAATAATAATAATAAATAGTAAGCGAAGGAAACGTCAACCCAGCAAAGAGAAGCAAAAACAACGTACAAATGCATATAGATACAGCAACAACGGGAGGAACAGACAACGACAAACAACATAGGGGAAAGTAGATCGAGGTAAAAGGAGGTAATAATAATAATAGAACAAGAGAAAGGGAATAAGAAATACAAAATAAAAGTCATAAAAAAGGAAAAGAATAAGAAAGAGAAGCGAGAGAGGGAGAAGAACAGGATAATCCTTACCAGTGTGATCTTTTTCTGTCTATGCTCCTCTAATAACTTAGTGACCTCCGCTACTCTATTATTATGACGAACTCTCCTCATAGCACAAGATTCATCAAGAAGATCCAGAGCTTTGTCTGGGAAAGATCTTCTCTTTATATATTGATCAGATAAACCAACAACTGCTGCTAATACTTCGTCACTTATACGCATGTTATGGTGACGTTCGTAGTTACCCTTTACCTTAGTAAGGATACCTGTAGTAAATTGGCATAAGAAACAATATATACTTGGATATAAATATATCAATTGACCAACTAAATACACAACGTTCTTATTTATTTATTTGCTATTTTATTTATTATTCATCTATTTATACGATAAACTTATTGGTATACAAACACTACTACTACTACACAGAACAACAGGACACAAGGCAAGGAAAGACAAATAATGAAGGCACAATCCACTACTACTCAATTATTCAATTAATCTAATTAACGTAATTAACATAATTAAATTAATTAAATTAATTAAACTAAATTAATTAATGAATTACTTAGAGTTCGTTCCTTGGAGGGCGCCTCTACGACGATTTTCTGGAAACGACGGCAGAAGGCGGCATCCTTCTCAATGTAAAGTTTGTATTCGCTGAGTGTTGTTGCACCAACTAGCCTAAATAATAACAAAAAGGAGCACATATATCCAACAACTACATCTTATAACACAAGAAACAGCAACGACAGCAGCAGAAACAGCAGCAACTGCAGCAGAAACAGCAGCAGCTAGCACAACATATCTGCACCTATCTAGCCTGCTTGTTACCCCCGCCACCGACAGTTATTGTCTGCAAGAAGCCCATCGGTGTTGTCTGAGGGCTTAGGGCTTAGGGATTAGGGCTTGATTGTTGTTTAATTACGTACACAATCTCTCCTCTTGCCAGAGGAACCTTAAGGATCTGGCTAGCATCCATGCTGCCTGCTGCTTTTCCTGCACCAATAAGAGTATGTATTTCATCAATAAATAGAATAACTTCATCTACATTTGCTTGTAAATATTGTATAATTTCCTTCATTCTTTTTTCAAATTCTCCCCTCATTGCAGATCCAGCAGACAAAGACAGTAAATCTAACGCAAAGATACGGCGTTTTCGTAAGGACTCAGGTACAGCACCCTGTACATATTATAAACAAATAAAACAAATAAAAAACTAGATTATTCATTTATTATTTTACTAATAATAAAAATATGGGGGTAATAAGAAGGAACAAATAAATAAAGAAATAATAAGTAATAATGACTTGTAAAATTAAGAAGAAATAATAAATAACAATGCATCAACATTGCGCATGCAAGGAGAGCAATAGCGTAGCTGCAGATCTAGGGCTTAGGGTTTAGCTTGGGTTTAGGGTTTACCTCAACAATACGCTGTGCCAAACCCTCGATGACTGCTGTCTTTCCTACACCAGGTTCACCAAGCAGTATGGGTGCCTTTGTCATCTTTCTGCTTAAGATCTGAACGCCAACCCCAAACCCTAAACCCCAAACCCTAAACCCTAAACCGCACAAGCCCCCGATTCCCTCAAACCCTAGCCATCTTGTGTGCCTCGTTTACTGGTCCTCAGTGCACCTACGTGCAACACATATATATTTGTGCAACCAGGGGATGTCTGAGGGTTTAGGGTTTCGGGTATATCTTACCTGTGCAATTCTGTCGATTTCTTCATCTCTGCCTACAACAGGAGGTAACAACCCTTGTTGTGCCATGAAGGATAGATCAACACCATACTGAGAAATAGTTACATCTGTTGCTCCTTGTCTATCGGCAACCATGTCTTGGAAGGAAACAGGAACAATACCCCTTTGCCTCCCCTTAAATTCAAGAACTATTTCCCTATACACACAACAACAGATAAAACATATAAATATAAATAAATAAATAAACAAGCAAACAAGAACAAAACACAACAACTCCTCTCTTTCCTCCTCTCTGTCTACGCCTCTTTCTGCCTCTCCATCTCCCTCTACATCCCTCTCTCTGTGCCTTATTTTACTCCCCTTTCTGTCTCTATCTGTGCATCCGCCTCTGCATCTACCAAATCTACGACATCTACTAGGATCTGCTGCTACATGAGCAGCAGCAACAGCAGAAGCAGCAGGAGCAGGAGCAGTAGAAGCAGCAGCATGAGCCAGGAGCAGTAATAAATATAGAATTCTTACGTTTTGAATACTTTAAGATCACATCCACTTTTGAGCATAATTTTTTGGAATGCGGGAATACCAACAAGAGAGAGATATAAATGATGGACACCAATTGGACTCGCTTCCTCTTCGGCTAATTTCCAAGCTTTCCTTAATGCATTTCGAAGTGCTACAGATGGACCACTCTCACCCAAGTTTATTGGGGTCTGCAAATATATAGAATATATATTATATATTATTATTTATTAGGGTTTAGGGTTTAGGGTTTAGGAAACAGGCAGAAGAAGGAGTATATATAGTTGCTACGATGAGCTAGGTATGGGGATCGGTGAAGATAGGTAAATAGCTAACTAGCTAGCTACATTGCTAGATAGGTAACTTGATTCCTACCAAGCCAGCTAGCTGGCTAGCCATGCAGCTGAATGGCAAGCCTGTTTGGAGGGCAGGTAGATGGCTAGCTGGATCTATGCAGCTAGCTGGATAGCTAGCTAGCTAGGGGGCAACTTACGGCAGATCGAGGCAAATCAACGATGAAATCCTTGACAGAGTGGCGAATGAATTCGTAATCTCCTCCGCACTTGTCAATTACACCTCTCGAAACTGCGCACATATACACATCAGTTAGGGTTTAGGGTTTAGGGCTTCCTCTGTTGTTCGTTGCAATGCTGCGCAGTGCTGCATAAGCTGGTGGTTAGGTTTTAGGGTTTAAACGCTGCCGATCTGCTTGCCGTGTTCTTCCTGTGCGAAAAACAGTTCCCTAAATAGGGTTTAGTGTTAATTTAGGGTTTAGGGTTTAGGGTTTACTTTCTTTGTGTGGCCCCTCAAGCAGGCACATGGCCACGTGGGCCACCGCTAGCCGATCATTTTGCAAATACCAAGCCAGCAGTTCTACATGCTCTGTAACAAGACGAGCATCAGGAGTTAAGTCGCTTCCTCCCTGCGCGGAAACCATAGACCCTAGACCCTAGACCCTAAACCCTAGCTCAAATCCTAGAAGCGAGAGGAGGACGCACGCCCACACCGGGCGCTCACAGGACACACACCAATGCAAGGCCCAAACCCTTCACAACCAACCACAAAACCCTACCCCTAAGCCCTGAACCATCTCGTTCACAATAAACCCCAACGGAAACCCTAAACCCTAAACCCTAGCCTCAACAAAGAACGCATCGCTCACAAAACAAAACCTAGCTGCAACAAGCCAAGATAAACCCAGCAATTCTTGCTAAAAAACCCTTATTCCTCATGAGAACCCATCTGTAAACCCTCGGGGAAATTCCCATCTAAACATTCATTGAAACCCTGTCTAAACCCTCACGCAAACCCTCATCTAAACCCTAATATGGCAACAATGGCTACAGAGGGGTCATGGGCATCCAGCACGAGCATGCACCCTTTGCTTGCACCTCCAGCACTGTCTTTCCTAAGCCATAAACACTAATAAACCCTCAAGGAACCCTCAAACAATCCCTCATGACCCCTCATTAACACTAATAAACCCTCATAATCCCTCGTGCTCGGCTGGTTCCCTGTTTAGGGGGCAGGGGGGGCTTAGGGCTCCTCAAGTGATGTTAAGAAGAGGCGAGCTGAAGGAAAACTTACAAAGTCAGCCCCTTGATTTGCTGCAAAGGCAGGAAAAGAGAAAGAAGAGCACAGCAGCAGCAGCGGCGCTGCTGCTGCTGCTGAGAAGAGCCTGTAC
>NW_013564409.1:0-2500 GCF_000499605.1 Eimeria maxima | reverse complement strand
CAGAGGAAGAAATAATTATTTCTTCTTTTTTTCCTGGGTATAGATCATGTCTCCATACTTTTTCTTCTTTTTCTTCTTCTTCTCCTCTTTCTCCTCTTTCTTTTAAGGGTTTATAAACCCTAAACCCTAAACCCTCAGAATCCTCCATATCTCCAGACCTCTTCTCTCTGTACCCTATTCGTACAGATCTAGGGGCCCCATACCTTCTAGAGGGGGGCCCCCCAGGGGCCCCCCAACCTTCCTCATCATCTTGGGGGCCCTCCCTACCCTCATAGGGGCCCCAGGGGGCCCCCCCACCTCTTGTGTACCCTCTTGAAGGGTCTGGAGAAAAGGAACGAGAGCGCGAAACCCTCCTACGGGTATAAACCCTTCTTGCTAGGGTTGGCGAGGGTTTAGGGTTTTGTTTATTAATTAAGGAAGAAGAAGAAGAAAGAATATCTTTTCTTGCTGATGCTAATGCTTGTCCTAATAAACTACGAGCAGCAGCAGCAGCAGCATAAACCCTGCTGCTGCTGCTGCTGCTGCGAGGGGAAGAAGCGTCAATAGTAGACGTACGATGAGCCATATGGACCTACTAGGGTTTAGGGTTTAGGGTTTAGGGTTTAAATCAGGGTTTAATAGGGTAATATTAGGGTTTAGGGTCTATTACAGCTTATTAGGGTTTAGGGTTTAGGGTTTAGGGTTTAGGGTTTAGGGTTTAAATATATTATTGGACATATAAAGAAATAATATTTAATGTTTTTATTATAAACACTAATTATTGCTACAATTAATAAATTATATTTATTTATTTTTTTCTCCTTTTTATCCACCTAAACCCTACAAAATATATTCATAACCCTCCTTGGCTGCAGCCACCACCGCTAAACACTGCTGCTGCTGCTGCTGCTGCTGCTGCTGCTGTTGTTGTTGTTGTTGCTGCTGATGCATTTGTTGTTGTTGTTGTTGCTGCTGTTGCTGCAGCAGCAATACTTAACAATAAATAATCATTATTTATTTTATTTTATTTATTTATTTATTTAATTTATTATTTCTTTTAGTGCATATAAAGAAATACATAAAAACAAGAAGAAAAAGGAGGTGCAAAATATCTGCACACTGCAGCAACAATTGCTGCTGCTGCTGCTGCTGCTGCTGCTGCTGTTGCTGTTGCTGCTGTTGTTGCTGCTGCTAGTCTCTCCTTTTTGCTTTATTTCTGCATTATTTATACAAAATAAATAAATAAATAAATAAATAAATAAATAAATAAATAAATATATTTATATTTATTGTCTAAATATACACATACTACATACATAAATAAAATAAACTATGCAGCAACTGCAGCAAAAGGAGGAAAAAAAAAGAAAAAAAAAGAAGAAAAAAAAGGAGGGGGTTAAATAAAACAGCCCCAATATAAATTAAACATAACAGCAGCAACACACACATATATGCATGCACTATGTGCATGCAGCGCATGCATGCACGACGTGCATGCAAGCGTGCATGCACGTAATGCATGCATGCATGCATGCACACACTAGGAGCTTGCCGTGATAAAAACCTCAACGCTTAAGCTATCCTTTGCTGCTGTTGCTACTGCTGCTGCTGCTGTTGGTGGTGTTGCTCTTGCTGCTCCTGCTGCTGCTGTTGCTGCTACTGCAGCTGTTGCTGCTGTTGTTGGTCCGACTATCTATACATGGGGCAGTGGGGCTTTTCTATCAATGACGTAAACCCTAAACCCTAAACCCTAATTAGTGGTCTAGTTAGCCAAAGGTGCACGCACGTTAGGGAGGCTGTTTTGCTCTCCTTACGCATGCATGCGGGGCTTTGCTGCTGCAGCACACAAGTTGCTGCTGCAGCAACGTATGTACTGCAGCAGCAGCAAGGTGTGCGCTGCAGCAGCACGGTGTGTGCTGCTGCAGTGTTAATTGTGTCTATCTGTCTCCTCCACGCTGCTTGCTGCAGCAGCAGCTTCCTGCAGCAGGAGCTTGCAGCAGCAGCAGAGCTGCAGGGTGCTGCTGCTGCTGCTGCTGCTGCAGTTACACGAAATATACTATCCTGTGCTGCTGCTGCTGCTGCTGCTGCTGCAGTTACAAGAAATATACTATCCTCTTGCATGCACAGCAGCAAATCACTGCTGCGCCTTGCTAGACGATACCTGTATTAGGGTTTAGGGTTTAGGGTTTTATCGGTATACATAAATCCAAAAAGAAACCCTAAACCCTCAGAGGGTCCATGAGGGCGTCTTCACCAAAAATAATTATGCACAAACCCTAAACCCTAAACCCTAAACCCTAATGATGAGAGGACCGCGGTAATGCCCTACTCGTTTAATCTCGGGAATGGACTTGTAAACCCTAAACCCTAAACCCCAGGGGGTCTGGCCACCTTCCTGTGAGCACCATAAACACCACAGGCAAAACCCTAAACCCTTACAGTCCCGTCACACTACTGCATCTAGGGTTTAGGGTTTAGGGTTTATTATACCTTCTCTCTAATTGTCCAGTAACACTACACC